>NC_133617.1:691103580-691313934 GCF_048593235.1 Sminthopsis crassicaudata | reverse complement strand
TCCCATTTGCAGCCCATGTATGTCTCTTTGGCCCCCCAGCCTCACTGGTTTTCCATTATACTAAACTGCATCTCATATATCATTTGGTAAGTTTTCACATTATTCATAAAACCATAGAAAAGAAACTGGATGGAAAACTTAGAGATCATCTAGCCCAACTTCCTCATTTTACAAAGGAGGAAACTGAGACCCAAAGAAGAGACGTGTCTCCCTAAGGTCACAGCTGACAGAGAATCCAGGTGTCTTGGTTCCCTATTCCAAACCTCTTTTTAATCCATCTGGTTAGGATTGTTCTAACAATTATAGGATTTTGAATGTCTGTCTTTAGGGAATGGGAATGTTCTTGCTTGTAAACAGAAGGACATTCAAATTGTCATCCAGGGTCTTATCTTCACATCCCCCTCTCTGACTTAGCTGCCATTCTTTACACTTAGCAGGTGTCACCTAAGTGTATGTTGAATTCAGTAGAATTAAATTAACAGTCCAGAGGGAGTTTAAAAGTGCGATACAGCAAGCACTAAGGTACAGACAGTTCCCAGCTTAACGAGTTCATTTGTATGTTGATGGATTCTTCTTCAGGGAAAATGAATTTTGAGTTCTCAAATAATAAATGCGAGTGAGTTCACAAAAGTCAGTTTAACCCATGATGTAGCTGAATTAATATAGCACAATGTTAAAGAAGGGACCTTTGTTTTCATTTAGTCCAGTGCTTTCAAATATTTTTTGTTATATTATTTTCCCCATTCATTTGTAAGTTTCTTGAGGGCAGAAACTGTCTTTTTGTATCTGACACATAGTAGGTACAGAATAAATGTTTATTTATTGACTAACTTTCCTTCTACAGATGAAGAAACAGACACTCTGTGACAAGAAAGTGATTTGCCCAAGGTCGCCCATCCAATTAGCTAGCAGCAAAAGCCTTACCTCTACCATCTCTTCTGTCTAGTTGTCTTTAGCTTGTAACTTATTGTCTTAGTCTCCTTCAGGATTCTGAGGGGGGAAATTACCTCCCAAAAAGCCCCGAGAAAAATGTCATCCTTACATACTCTTACTACTTTCCTTCCCTTTATTTGAAAAAGCAAAAAGAAGCTTCTCTCAGTTAAATATTTTATTCTGCTCAAAGAATATGTTAAAGGAATAATCACTGCTGTAGGGAGTGATGGGAAGAAAAGTTAGTGCCTACTATTTTTTTTTTTTTTACAACATATATGAATCGGCTTTTTTCCTTCCTTTTCAGTTAATATTAATCTCCTTTCTCCTTCCCTAGGTAGAGGTTTAGTAGCTTTGTTTCCTAACAAAATCCTCCAATCTTGCTAAAAAAGAAACCCCTGAATTAAGGTCATAGCTGTTGACTCATCCTTTTTTTCCTGAAACAAATAAATGTTGTTTATGTTCCAAACCTGAAACTTGAAATTACTAAATTTAACAGCACCACCTCCATCTGTAGCTAGGAATTTCATCATCATCTCCCTGAAGTCATTCCCTCAGATGGTGTTTTCCAGGAATTTAGGAGATGTAGAGAGGGATATCATACACAGCATACCTAGATTCCAGTTAACTTTGCAACATGTTAACTTTACTACTATTCTTGTCTGAATTAGAGGAGAGAATTCCAAAAATGAATGAGAGGGTAGAATCTAGAAGTTCTCTCATTCCTTCAAATCTAGACATTTTTTAGTTAAAAACTCATGGGGGATGAGGCAAGAGTTTCAAAAAAGAGGGAATATCTTCTGATTCTGAAAGCAGAAAAACATTACAATGTTTCTTATTTTTGAGAAAATATTAAAATTGATGTGATACTAAGAAAACAACTTAAAGATAAATCAATGTCATTTGAAATAATAATAATATCAATATTTATAATAATTATAATTGGCATTTCTATAGCACATGAAGATTTACAAAGCACTTTACAACTATTATTTGATTTGATTCTCACAACAAAATTTTGAGATAGTTGCAATTATAATTTCTGCTTTACAAATAAGGCCAAGAGAGGTTAAGGGAGGGAATATGCTGATGGCTACATTACTAAAGGATCATTACTGATTCTGGCTGTCTTATGTGCTTTAAGTCTTAAACAAGAGTTGAGATGAAAAGTAGCATTTTGGTAGCATGGTGTAGATTGTCATTATAATAAGGTTTTGTTTGATTCAACTTCACATATTGTCAACACTTAAATTCTAATTCCATCCATCTTCCAACTATTATCAAAGGCTAATTGAGAATTCTGTAGTAATTCGATTCACTTAAATTGAACAGACACTTATTACATGCTCAACAAGAGGCAGTTTGGTATAGAGAGAAGGGTGGGAACAGGCTTTGAAATCAAGAAGTCTTGGCTACAAATCCCTCTTTCCAACATTTGCTGGCAATGCAATGGTCTTGCACAAGTCGATTAACTGATCCCTCAGTGAATATGGTAGGCATTTCTTTAAGACTAAATTACCAACTATTGGCACAAGGATTTCCTCCACTTGGAACTTTCTATACTAATAGAATCACAGGTCTGGTCAAAAGGCAGGGGGAGTGCCTAATACTGTGAATGAGACTCAGTGTTTAAATAAAAGTCTCCCATGTCATGAAATTTAAGGGGAAACTCTTCAATCTTCACAATATGCTGCAATTCTCTGTCTCTCTCAAGTTAACTGTATTCTGTACATCGTTATCCAATATATTATTTTTTAGCAACATAAATTCAATCAGATGTCCCTATTAAGTGCAAACAACTCAGATATGGAGAAAGGGGCCTCTGGATCAACCTAGGGTCTCTGGCAACAGGTCTTCCAGGGGAGCTGCTGGTAGCTATCCTGGTTCTTTAGCACAGAGCTGTAGTTAGTCTAGGTCTTAAGCAGATTGCAGTATGTGTTTTGGGCTACATTCTGGCTTTTGAATGAGTGGTAGCAGCAACAGAGTCTAAATTTACTGTGACTAAGCTGTAGTGAAGAAGAAAGAAGAAAGAGAAAAAAAGGTAGTCTCAAGCAGGAATATAGTTGGGAAGGGAGAGTGACAGAGTGAAGAGACCTTCAAGTCTAGGAAGAGGCAGGGGATTGGAGGGGATGGGTGGGGAATCATTTGTTAATAAGGGATGTGTGTAATTCAGATATCCTTTTTTATATATAGTTTTTATTTACCAGATGTATGCATGGGTAATTTTACAGCATTGACAATTGCCACACCTTTTGTTCTAATTTTTCCCCTCCCTCTCCCCCCCCCAGATGGCAGGTTGACCAATACATGTTAAATGTGTTAAAGTATAAGTTAAATACAATATATGTATACATGTCCAAACAGTTATTCTGCTGTACAAAGAATCGGACTTTGAAATAATGTACAATTAGCCTGTGAAGGAAATCCAAAAGGCAGGCGGACAAATAATTCAGATATTCTTGAGAATTCTCATGCTGTATTATAAAGCAGGGTACAGTTGTATAGGAGAGGGGGTATCCACCATCAATTCCTACAGAACTATGAGAAAGTAGAAAGTCTCTTTTCCTAAAAAGAATGCAAGAAGATCAACCTGCAAAGCAGTTCTACAAAATCCCCCGAATGATGCTTTGTTATGGGATAGTTCCCTAGGGTCCCTTTCCATGTGGGCCACTGCTTTGTTGCCAGTGCTCTGTCAACTGTTTCTCAGCATCCTTATGTTCTCTGAATTTCTTAAGATTCCTGGTATAAATCCACACCCATAGCAGATATTCGTCAATCTGCCAAAGCTGATTTAGAGCTAGGGAAATGTCAGTCCTAGAGCATTCTGACACCTTGTCGAAATGCCTTTGCTTTGGAAGATCATTTGGCCCAGAGGGACTGCATTAGAATAAATGAGGGACCCGCCACAGAACTAATGCTTGGCACTCCTTGAAAGTGGGCATTCTTTACACCTACGGCATTATTATTGTGGTGTCAGACGTTGCAGAAAACATGTCAGAAAATGAGAACATGCAGTGTATACACAAGTGCCTTCCTCCATGAAGAGCTAGATTTAAGCTCTCTGGGGCTTAACTTAGGCACAGCTTGTCCGCAAGGGTGAACTTCCTGTTTGCCTCAGTAAGAGCATGATCACCCCCCCCAAAAAAAATGTGACTGTGTCCATGATCAGTGATTCACTGAAGAAGCATTTATTATGTTTCAACTGTATGTAAGATCACAGATGAGGAAACTGAGGTCCAGAGGACTTAAGTGACTTTATTAAGTGACAGAAGTTTGCTATTTAAACCCAGGTCAAATCCCATCATTTTTTTTTCTACTGGGGGTGGGGCCATGACTAAAAATAACTCAACCCCAACAGAGACATTTAAAAAAAAAAATGAGAAAGTTGGAGTAAATGGCCTAAAAGTCTTTGCTCCTTTGGAATAAGAAGTCAGGTTTCTCCTGAGTTCAACCCTGGGATATTTCCACCATCTTGTCCATTGAGGAATGAAGGAAAAACAAATGTTATTTCCTCTATCTTCAGGTTTTTTTTTTTAAGCTTTTTATTTTCAAAACATATGTGTGGATAATTTTTCAACATTAACCCTTGCAAAACCTTGTGTTCCAATCCCCTCCCCCCTTCCCCTAGATGGCAGCTAATCCAATATTTGTTAAGCACCCACTTTCAGTTCTGAAACTACCATGTCCTCTCTGGGGAGTTGTAGAGGTGAAAAATAAAAAGATGGAGTGTTCTAGTTTCCCTCCTTGGGCCCAAGGGATGTCTGCGCAAGGGGAAGCACCATCTCCCAAATCCATCCCCATCTCCTTTCCTCATCTTGGAGAAAAATCTTATTTTTAGCTAGGGAGGAAAAGCTAATCAAGTTCTTTTATTCATGAGTTTGAGCTCTTTCCAATCTTGCCAAAGATTTGTTCATTGGATAATATCTTTCCCTCTAAACTGAAGCTAATCTGGATAACTTGTTACCTCCTTCCCTGGACAAGTTCGCTAATTACAGGATTGAGATGAGTTTGTAACTCCATCATTTGAAAGAATGTTAAGTGATAAGCGGTTTTGAAGTTCCTCCAATCATCTCACTTGTACTTGGAGATAAGAGCTCTTAAGAATCAATTATAGGTTTACTGTGTGGGAGAAGGCAGGGAAACATAGATGCCTTCCTTTTTAAATTTAAATCAACAGGCATTGGTTGAGTATTAATCATGGACCAGACTCTGTGTAAAGACTTAAAGGAAACTATCTCTGCCCTCAAAGAACTTGCATTCTATTTCGGGAATTTTATATATATATATATATATATATATATATATATATATATATACACACACACACACACACACACACACACACACACACACACACACACACACACACACACACAAATACAGATGGGAGGAGTTCCCTGTTATCCCTAGATACAAGTAATTGGTACCAGAAAAAAAAGCCAATTTTAAGCGAATTCTCTCAAAATGAGGACCAACATTTCATAGCAAATAGTAATTTTTTTAAAAAAGAGTTAATTGGGAATTTATCTTGAAATGTGAAATGAAAAATTATGGGGAAAAATTTTATTTTCTTATATGTAGTAAAATTAAGGTTATAATTGAAACTGTACTCTAATCCTTAGATTGAACCAAGTGTTAATTGAGGGGCTGAAGGGGAAGTTGGCATAATTTTCTGGCAAAAAGTATATGACAGCACACATCCTTACATATGACTTAGAAAGATGACTATTTTTGGAAAAAATACATTTCAGGATTTCATCAATTTTCCCAAGGCCTCTTCTTAATTCTTTGATATGCAAATTGTTCTCTTTTGAAGTGTCTAAGTATAATCAGGCCAGTGGAAGGAGTAATGGAGGGAGGGATTGGCGGGGGTAGACATTTTTGTTTAGGGGGAAAAATGCTTGAATGAGGACTCCCTTAGAAAAAATGGTCAATTCATTTGCAAATATTTTTCATGTTTTGTTTCCTAAGAGTTGAAGTGGAAGGAGATCAGAGAGCCTGAGGTCATATTTCTTGTAGGTTAAGATCAGAATGAAATCACCGCCCACTTGTAGCCCAAGGTTCCCAAAGGACTAGGGAATTCCTTCAGAAACTATCTCTAGCACTCAGCCCTTCCTTCTGAGCCAGGAAAACCCCCAGTCAAGTTCATTCCAAACACTTATTTAATACAGTCATTTAGTCTTTACTGTCCCTGGGTCAGCCTTAGGTCTGTTTTGGGGGAGGAATTTTCTTCACAGATCCAGACCAAGATAAAACTCTGAGGAGTGTGAGATGACTTGGATAATGGTTATTTTGATAAGGACCCCCTTGCAATGCAAAATACAAATACATACCAAGATATTCTAAGCAAGGTTGGGGTGTGGGGCTTTAGTTACTGAGGAATGCACTTCAATCACAGGATAAAGTCTGCTCAAAGATAGTGGTTAGAATGTCACTATGAGAATGGGTTGGAATATGGCAGCCACCTAGGGGAGAAAGTGCAATAAGCAGGGATAGTACGGTAGGAAAGGCTCCATACTAAGAACCTAGAGCCCTGAGTTCTGGTCCCAGCTTTGCCATTAACTCGTGACTCTGCACGTCTTACTGAACCTTCCTGGACTACAGTTTCCCCGTTCATGATGATGAGGAGTAAAACTGAGGTCTAAACCGAGATGGGTCAGTTCCTTTTCTCTCTCTCCTTCCTTCCCCAAAGTAACCAATGGCTGGTTCGGCAGCAAAGGAATTTGCTACTTAATGCTGTGTGGAAACATAGTCTTTATTGATTAGAATGGAAACACCGGAGAGCCAAGGTGGGCAAAATGTCTGCATGGTACAAGGCCCATTTTGCAAAGAGAAGATTTTTGGGTTCTCTCTTTTATGCAGTGATGTAGGGAGGTTCCGGAGAGTGCTGTAAATAAGATGATTCTCTTGTTATCTTTTGGGGACAGAAGTCTCTTCCCAAAAAGGAATATCCTGATGCCATTTGGTCTATCTGAGCAGATTAGAATGGGGGGGGGGGGGGGCTGTAAAACCCTGGCCAGCTCAGATAGCCCAAACTAGTTTGACCACATCAAAGTCCAAGTCCCAAAGGAAGTTGGAGCTCAAACAAGGAATACCAAGGGGCCACCGCCCCCCACAATGATTCCTTTAGCTTAGTCTTAAAAAAACACGTTACCGTGGGCAATAGCATCTTGTGCCTCGGTTTCCCTGAATTGTTCTGCCTCCGTTTCCCTGGTGATAACCCCCTCCTTGCCCCACGGGACTGAGAGAACAGGGGTCTCTGACCACTCTCACATTCCAGTCCGGATGGTTTAGCTGAAACGCTTGCTGGTCTCCCGCCTCAGACTCCTGCCTCCTGCTCAGCCATCTTCTTGACTCCCAACCTGTCGGAACTAAGTCGGGTCCTTCCCTGGAATTCCCCTCACCCCTTGCCCCTGTTTCCCGGGAGCCCTGTGAGAGTCTCTGCAGTCGTTGCAGGACGCTTTGAGACTAGAGCCCTGTCCAGCCCGCTGGCTGTGGCGAGTCCAAACTCCCCACTGTTACATATTCAAAGCCCTGATCTCTGCCTTGCCTCAGTTTCTCCGGCATTCCAGGGGGAGTGCCGGAGGTTTGCGGCTGTTGAAGGGCCAGGCTCAGAGTGCAAGGAGGGAGCTGAAGGGCCCGGCTCTCCAGACCGCGGCCTGGCGGGCGAGGACGCCCACCCGCGAGTGGCGGAGAGAAGGCGGTGGTCCGCTCCCTCGTGCCCTGCTCACATCATCTCCCCTTTTCTTTCAGGAGCCCAGCAGCCCGGCATGCCATATTACACGGACCCCGGAGGAGCAGTGATGAACCCCATGGCGATGGCTTTCCACGTGCAGCCCAACTCCCCCCAAGGCACCCCCGTGTACCCGCCCCCACCGTCCTACTGCAATACCCCGCCGCCTCCCTATGAACAGGTGGTGAAGTCCTCCAAGTAGTGGCGATGGGAGTTCGGGAGATTCGAGGCGCTGTAGGAGGAAGGCAGCCGGGAGTCCTGGGAGCGAAGGAGGGGCCTCCCGTCCCTGTGCGCTCCCGTCCCATCCGCGTCAGTCTCCCGGAGTGGTCCGCGGGCCGCCTGGGGGCCCGTTTCCCTTTGATGTCTTCAGAGCAAGCACAATGTCCCTTGCGGGGGTTTATGGAGACCTCTCTCTTAAAGTCGCATTGTGTGTGTCCGTGTTTCCTGTTTGTTTCTTGTTTCTCTGTTTCCCGGGCCCAGTGTGCTGGCTGTTTGGGGTCAGTCGGAGCCCCGCACTCGGCGGTCCGGGGGGAGGGAGCCCCCAATTAAAGGGGAAGCCAGCCCGGCCTGGGAGGGCCTGGGGGGGCGGAGGGGCCGGCATTTCCGGGACGAGCTTTGTTCTGCTGGACAGAAAGGGGCCCCTGGGCTCCGCCTCCGACCCGTCCTGGGGCGGAGAGCGGGAGGAGGAGGAGGAGGAGGCCCATCTCCCGCATTAACCCCCACGTTCTTTCCAGAAGTGGAAGGAGATCCAGGGCCTGAGTCCTCCTTCAGGAGGGAAATCAGCCGGCCCAGGCAGGTCCTCCAGAAATCCCTGCGGGGCTCGGCCCGGGCGCAGAAATGTCTGGGGAAGCCAGCTGCCCGCCTGGGCGAATGAGCCCGTTCCGTGGGCCGGTACCGCCGGCCTCGAAGCCCTTCCAGGACTCCGGAGCGAGGGAGACACCCTCAGACTAATCGTGCGTCGCTCCCAGCCCCTCCCTAAGCCCCACGCTCCCGTCTCGAGGCGTGCTGTTCTCTGACTGGCCCTTGGGGACAAACCGACCATCGCCCGCTAACTGATCCCCCATTCAGACATTAATAAAGGGTATTCTCTGAAATTGTAGAAAACGACCCCCTGATGTTTTTTAAAACGATTTTTACCGATAGCTTTTGCTTTTATATCACCTACATTTCCCAATAACCGTCCCCCCCCCCCCAGAGCTATCCTTTATAACAAAGAATAGAAGGAAAACTAACCCACATTGAAAAAAGTTCCACACTCATAGTCTGCCATTTCTGCAAAGAAGGGGGTCCCCTCGTGCTTTCGATGGCTTTTGAAAGCAAATAATCAAATTCCACAAGGTAGGAACATTCCTTGAGAAAACTCCCATCTCTCCCTTGTCACCGCTAATCCTGAGTGAACCCTGACTGAGGGCCAGACATTTCCTGGGGGCCTGTGACCACCCCATCATCACAGCTCTGGCCCCAAGTGTGAACAGTCAGCCATTCGGAGACCCCCGGGAGTCTTGGCGATCGCACTTATTTAGCTCAGAGGCTCTCAAACAGAGGAGTTTTAACTGGGAAAGAGATGACAATCCTGAGATTACAGGTGGAGTTCTGAAAAGCACAAAATCCCTAAGGATTTTATTTTCTCCTATAGTTAAGTCAGCGTGAAGCCTGGTACTCCCCATGTGATTTAATTCAGTCTCAGAATATGCTTCAAAAATGTGGCTCTGTGGGTAATAAACCTTTCTAGGTCCTGTCTCCAAGTCCAGGTCTCAAACAAATGGCTCTATTTAGGCTTTGGAAAGTTCCACCCAAATGTTGACCTCATCTTAGTCCCAGACTGCCCATCCCATCCACCAGGTATTTATTTTTTCCTTATACATGCAAAATACTTTTCTGAAACAAGTTTTTGAGGTTCGATTTTTTTGTGCTTTAGCAAAATTAATTCAGCTTCCTATATCCATCTTTCTAAAGTATAGGAGTTTCTAAAGTTTTTTTTTTTTTTTTTTTTAATGCCATGGACCCCTTCTCAAGACTAATTGTTTTGGAAAAAATGCACAATTTAATAGTGACATTTCAGTAAGAAGTTAGTGATGATAAATCTAATTTTCCCACCCAAATTTACATTGCACCCCTCCCCCAGATTAAGAACCCCTGACATATGGGAAATTCTACATGCAGCACTGTGTTTTGAAGGAACCCATATGTATCTAAAGCAAAGTCTACTTTTGGAATTGGAGTGTTTTAGGGAATTCTATTTTGACACAGACATTCTAACAAAGAGAAGAAAACCCCAATGGATGGAGCTGAAATTTGTCCTGCAAATCATAGCCAACTTGAGCTGCTTCAGGTTTCCAGACCCTCGCCAAGCTGCCCCAGACTGATATCCTGTCTATGAAGAAAAGGATTACATGAGGTTCCTGCCTAAGGAACCAACCTTCGGGCAAAATGCCTACTTTTCTCCTGGTTACATGTGCAAATACTCATAAATGCATATATAGACAGACATATGCATATTAATATTTATACACACATTTTGAACAAAGAAGCAATGTTATCAGTTGACTCCAGATCCACAGTGCAGCTGAATAGTAATCAAAACCCAATATGACCATAAGGGAAGCTTTGGGGGGGAGGGAGAACATGGGGCAAGGGCCTTAAGATACTCGAAGATGGATGGTGATCTACAATTTTTTCTATATTCTATATTGCAAGAAAAAAGTTTTCCCAGAAATATGGGGTAGAACCCAGTTACAGTGAATTCTGATACTGTATCTTGAAATTCAACTTCTGGTGAAGTTTTCCTGCAATTCTTGTTTCCTCTGTTAATGTTGGTGGATTCTACCCACCTTTTCATCTTTTAACAGTGGTCTCTACTTAGTCCCTACTTAGTGAGTCAGAAGAACCCAAAGTCCCCTTACACGTTTTGTGCATGCTTTTTCTCTGCAAAACTTTTGATGATTTCTGTTCCTTTTTTTTTCTTTCTATTTTTAGCAAAAAAAAAAAAAAAAAAAGAAATTAAATAAATAAAGTACCTTTTGATAGGGTCTTGTTTCCTATGTATGCAAAATAAAAATCAATTTGGTTGTGTGCCTCAGTTGTTTTGGGGAGTTTGGTTCCACATTTATTAAATACCTGTTGTGTGCTAGGAATGGGAGATTCAAAGTCAAAAAGTTGCTCTCGAGGAGCTTATGTTCTATTGGAGGGAACATGACATGTATAAAAATAGTATAATACAAGGAAAGGAGACAGATAAAGTGATGTGGGGATTTCTGAGGTCAGAGAGGATACTTTTCTTTCTAGGGGAGATCCGGAATGGCCAAGCAGAGAAGGTAGTAGTCTTGGAGAATTCTATGAGGTAAAGGTGTGAAGGTTGTGCATTCCAGAGATGGATTGCCCAGTCACAGCGCAGTAGCCTTGAGCTTTGCCTTGCCTACTGTTGATTTCCTCAGCTGAAGGACATTGTCTGACCGGTGAATTACATAGGCTATCCTTGGGTGGCAGATCATATCCTTGGAGCTTGAATAGATTTGGAGGGCATCTAATCTAATACTCCATTTAAGAAAGGATCTGAGAACCAACTAATAGGTGATTTGCTCCCAAGGTTCTGTAGATACCGTGGGAGATGAGAGGAGTTCTGGGAGAGGTGGTAGGGGAAACGGTGTACTTAATCATCCAGATTGAAAATTCATAATTTACTCAAAGGCTTGAGATCATTAATGATGAGCATAGAAGCTTTGGCCAGCTCCACTTCCAATCTGGACTGGCTCAACCTTCTGGCAACCTTGTGACCTTCTCCCAAAACTCCCTTACTTAAGGAGTCTTATAAGTCCATTATTATAAATCTTTCCAGTATGTAGGATTACAGGCTTCCATCACCAACCCTGGCAAAACCAAGATTGGAACTTCCTATTTCAGTCATTGATCTTTCCGTTGTAGAAAAATGCAGTAGGAATACTTCTTTGGCAGGATGACATAGGAGAGAAGAAAGACTTGAGGCGGGAAGAACTCACTAGAGTGAGTAGTGATGAGGAAGCTTCTAGGTCCTTTTCTCAGGCCTCTGAGGCTGTAACTCAGAGGGTCTTATATTGCGAATTCTTGACTCTCCTGATCTTCATTGAACGCTTTTTTGCTCAGTCTTGTAGGGACCTCTGAAATATTAATAAATACACATTGAATGAAAAAAAAAAACAAAAAAACAACCCAACAGCTAGGGGTTAGATATGGACTCAGCTCTTACTGAGTCTTCTCTCTAAACAGGCCTGAAGTCAGACCTGCAACCTGTCACCCAAACCAAAAGTTTTTGCTTAGAATCATCTCTGATACATAGACAGAATGGGGTCACAGACTGGGCCTTAGGGCCCTGAGCTCCGCCACTGACAGACTCTCTGATCCCCACTGAGACACTTTGTGGACCCTAGTTTATTCCTCCGTAGAATGAGAGAAGAAATTGAGTGTCCTCTGATGTCCTTTGCCATTTTTCTCAACATTTATGAGACAAAAATCAAACAGTGGCTGCCCTCATCGAGCTTACATTTTGTCAAGGGAGACAACATACAGGTATGGATGGAGTAGAAGGTGATTTGAAGAGAGCAGGCACTCAGCTGGGGGAGGAGGCAATCAGGGAAGGCTTCATGCTTTGAAGAAAATAGATTCTAACAAGGGGAGGCGAGGAGGAGAATGGTCCAGCAATGGGAAACTACCATTGTAAAGGGAGGAAGGTAAGTGTTGGGTATGAATGGCCACTGTGGCTCGCTCATAAAGTAGAGGGGCAAAATGTTGAGGAAGATTAAAAGGAAGGGTGAGAAGAACACTAAATGCCAAATAAAGGAGTTTATATTTGATCCTAAAGATTCTGTAGGGTGTCATCTTAACTGATTACTGTTAATGAAGACTTCAAGTCAGATTATTGAGCACAAATAGGCATAAAATGGTATGGATCATAGAGCTGAAAGGGATTGTAGAGATAACATTTGTTTAAAGGGGGGATCATATTTAGCTTCATTAATTGGCCTGAACCCTGAGAAAAGCAATTTAAAATTAACAAGCATTTATTAAGAGCTCAATATCTGCCAGGAAAAAAAAAAAAGCATAAGATATGAAAATAAAGTCCCTGTCCTTAGAGAGCTTGTGTTCTAATGAAGGAATAAATCAGGCATATGTAGGAGGACAAGCACAAGATACAGGTGCTAGCAGCTAGGACTACTAAAAATGGCTTTATGCACAAGGAGGTATTAGAACTGAATCTTGAGGAACGCAGGAAAGAGAGAGAGGGAGAAGGAGAGAGAGAGAGAGTGTGTGTGTGTGTGTGTGTGTGTGTGTGTGTGTGTGTGTGTGTGTGATGAGATTAGACACCAAAGTCTATTTAATCTCTAGTGACCTAAGAATGTAATCTGTAGTCAAGGAGACCTGAATTTAAATGGGGCATCCCTGTGAGACCCCAGCTAAGTCACTTAGCTTCTCAGAGTAGACTCAATTTCTTGAATTGTAGAATGGAGATATCTACCTTACAGGTTGATATGAGGGTTCAATGAGATAATATTTGTAAAGAACTTAACACAGTGCCTGACTTACAAAAGGCACTTAAATGCTTATTTCCTTTCCTTCCCTTCTCCCCCACCTCCCTTTTTTTTTTCAAAGAAAAAAGGTTAAGATTTTTAAAGATGTGCCATTTGACCCTCACAACAACCCTGTGAGATAAAGCCTGTGATTATTTATAATCTCTATTTAACATAAGCGAAACTGAGGCTGAGAGGTAAAGTGGCTTGCTGAGTCTTATAGCTAGTGTCAGTTGGGCTTTCAACCTGGATCTCTACTGAATATTTCTACTAGTCCGTATCCCTTTGGGGTGAATAAAAATTCAAGGAGGTCAAGTCATAGAGAACGTTTAGAAGAATTGTGGATAAAGTTCTGGCACTCACCATTCCAAGACCAGCACTCAAACTTATACTTGTTGCCTTAAGGGTGATGATCGGTCCCCATAATAATAATTATATACATATATAACAATTATTTGTATAACATATTAATTCTATATAATCTAATATTAATATCTATATATAATTATGTATATATTTTTAAGCACTTGTTAAACATGAACAGTTAAATGCTGGGAATATGAGAAAAGTAAAAAACCATCCCTCTCCACAAAGTATAATCCAATGGGAGACACAACAAGCAAACAACTCTACCCAAACAAGGTAGATACAGGATAAAATAGAGAAAATCTAGCATTAGGTGAGTGGGAAGGGGGCCACACCTGCAGGTATGAGTCGTTAGAATACAATAAGAGAATTAAAAGTTCTCTCTTCACATTAATGTATAAGACAACTATGACAGCCCAGTGGGTGTCCCAAGAAGTAAGAGGAGGAAGAGGGTCATCTCTAGCATGGAGGACAACTTCATTACAGAAAGGGCATCTGAGCTGGCTTTGGAAAACAGGCAGGAAAAATGGGCAATTATGTCCTCAAAGAAATGAGCAGATAGAAGTCCCTGCTCTAGATGTGGAGCGATGTGGAGCAGGAAGGAGTGTGGTTGGGATGCAAGGGATGACTGGCTGGAGAGGATGGAGGAAGAGTGACATTCAAGGTAAAAAAAAATAATAATAAGATTCTAAAAAGCAAAGGAGGACCTCAGTAAGCAGAGAGGGGGCAGGAGAGAGAGAAACCCAAGAAAATTGCTTTTCTCCAGTTCCCCTGACATCAGAAGAATAGGAGACAACAGTATTATCCCAGGTTTACAAAAGTATATTTTAGAATCAAGATTAGCTGAGGCAAATGGGGATACAGAAGCACTGGCCATGAAAGCTCAGCGGCCGAAATTAAGCTAAGCCCTTGGAACATCTGTTAGGGTTTTGGAGGGTTAATTTTGCCTTTGAGTTCTGACCTCAAATCATTCATTCAACAGCTGTTGTTTTTGGTTTTGCTTTTTTAATGCTTTGCCTGGAACTGACATTTCTGTCATGAGCACAAATGGAGAGCTGGAGAGCAACAATTATGCTTCATTCCGGATGAATGCTTGGAAGATGACTAACTCACGGAGAAGGTCTAGCCGCTGACCCGGGGCTCAGTCTCGCCTAGTTTTCAGTTCCCTGTGGAGAGGCAGTATGGTTCAGTAGGCAGAGCTGGTTTGGAGGCAGAGGTTTGGGTTGGTTCCTCTTGTCTGGAAAACAAAGTTTCGCTTCCAGCTCCACATCTTGTGAACTTCCAAGGTAAAGAAAGGTAGGTTTTCCAGGACATTTCTAGGGTGTCAGGACACCTTAGGTGCCATAATACCTAGTTTTCCCTTTTGTTTCCTCCTCTCCCCTTCTCTTCCTTCCTTCTTCCTCCTCTTCCACCTCCTTTCTTCTTCACTTCTTCCTCCTTTATTTCCTCCTCATCCTCTTCTCTTACCCTTCTCATCTTTCCTCCTCCTCTCATTTTATATTTCCTTACCTGGGATTAACCCCAGGTGGTGGCCACTCATTCCTATTCAGCAACTCTCTGGGGTCAGGAGGAGTCCTTGTCTGGGCCCTCATTGTTTGCTCGTGTATCCCTAGAAGGAATTCCTGGGTTCACCTTTTGGTCTCTGAACTTCTCCAAGACTCAGTGACTCCAAGCCTTGTCCAGGACTTAACCAGTCCTTTCTTTTTCTATGGGCATGTGCATTTACTCAGTGAGAAATTAGTTCTTGAGCCCTCACTTCCCTCACCCCCATAAGCCAACTTTGCTTATTTCTTGACTTGCTATGGTTCTGGAAGGTTGGTCATTGGACTTTGGCCATAAGGAGCTGATGCTTCATTGAAACAGGAGAGTGTGCTTAGAAACTCAGTGTCAAATTTATTCCTAGCCTAGACTTGATAAACAATTAGAATCGCAGTGAAATTATGGCTAAACATATACCAAGAAATTAAGGTGTTGCTTTACTAGGCCCTAAAAGTCCTCCCATACACAGAATCATCTGAATCCAGAAATTCTAGGAAGTGTGCAGTTTTCTCTTGAGTCAGAAAAGGAATTAGAGCATGATTTAGGGGAGAAATGCTGCTTTCCTAGAGCCTAAAAGTTCTCCCATATATACATCAGGTCAATCCCGTAGATTGACCAGAATCCAGAAATTTTAGGACATATACAGTTTTCTTGAGCCAGAAAAGGAATTTAAGCGTGATTTGGGGAAGAAATGCTGCTTTTCTCCCATATATAGATAGATCTGAATCCAGAAATTCTAGGAAACGCATTTTTCCTTTGAGCAGGAAAAAGAATTTAAACATGATTTGGGGAAGAAATAGTAAAAACAATATAAGATTTGACTTATATCCTGCAGGGCTAGTATCTGGACTTTAAGTTAGAATAGGGATTCCACATAGGTGATGGACTCTATCATGGACTTGACTTCTTGGGGTGGGTACCTTCCCTGCTCCTGGCTGCCTAGTTGCTAGGAGCAACATCCCATTTTTTTAATTGCAGGTAACACATCACAAAACTGGACATATGGACACTAACAATCAATGGGAAACCTATTACCACTCTGGGATCGCTCTCCTCGAACAAAGTAAGAGCTTAATAAAAGTCAAATTAGGTTAATGAATTCTGTCATTATCCATATTATCCCCATTTTATGGATAAGGAAATTGAGGCAAATAAATTCAGTGATTTGCCTCCCGTCATATAACTAGCGTCAGACCAGATTTGAATTCAGGTTTTCCTGATTTCAGGCCTAGCTATCCTCCCCCAAAATAATATGTAATAAGTACAACCCAAAGTTACAAACCCAAAGTACTAGGCAGTGTCTGAGAGGGAAGTCCTTACCTACTTTGGAGATGAGGGATTAGGAGATGCCTTGTGAGCTAGGCAAAAAGGGATTCTTGGCAAAGGAAATAAAAGCATAGGATGGGAGAAGTCAGTGGAGATTGTGGGGGGAAAGTAGACTCTTTGGCTGGAATGGAGAGAGCATGATGAAGGCAACGGGAAAAGGCTGGAAAATGTAGGGAAAAGGGAGCACTAAGCAGAGAAATCTAAACTTTACTCAATTAATTGAATAATTAAGCTACTTAGAGATTCCCTTATGGGTTCCTGCAGTTCTCCCTCCCCTGCGTTTATGGGAGTTAGAAATGGGAGAAACCTAGTCAAACATCTTTTCCTTTTATTCCATGTGCCTATAGTAACATGTCAGCCATGGAGTGTTGTTGAGGTGGGTCAGAGCCCAAGTGAATTTGTAAATTGCCAGAGTCAGAAACCTAATGAAATTGTAAAAATAATGTTTTTCTGTTATCAGCTGCCCCACAGGAACCCTCTTTTCCACTCAGTAACTACCCCTCTGTTCTTCTCTTACCCCAGATCCCAGTGTCTTGATCATGGGGCAGGATCTCATGCACTCATTCATGTTGAGATATAAATGCCTAATAAACTTTTTTTTGCAAGGCAGTTGGGGTTAGTGACTTGCCCAGGGTCACACTGAGATGGAATTTGAATTCAGATCCTCCTGGTGCTCTATCACTGTGCCATCTAGCTGCCCTAATGCCTAACAAAGTACTGTCCCACCTCACAGCTAGATTTACTTTTAAGAGACAAACAATTTTTTATGAAAAAATAATTAATTTCTAATTGTGGAATTCCAGGAAATCCTAAGCTGTGGGATAGGTTGAATCTATCAGAAGGGTTTAGAATAAATTGTCTCTAAGGTTCTTTCTAATTTTAAATCTATAGTGATCTTTCTGGGGCCCTTCTAGTTATTCCACATAAGCAATCTACATATTAGGAAATTCTTACCTGTTTCATTCTAACCATCAAGTCAGAAGAAAAGTCATTGATTTGGGATCCTTATGAAATTCTGTGCTTCCCCTCTCTCCTCAGGTTCCTCGTCACATCCAACCAGCATTGTTCAATATCCTGCACCCACAATAACTCTATTAGTAGAGTTCTTATCAATTAGAAAAGCTCAGCAAGGAAAACATTCCTTTCTAGACTCTATTGGCCTAAATCAGTATTAATGGATCTATAAATAATTCCTGAACCCAATTACTTCTTGGACACTACTTTTTAAAACTCCACCTTATATACACACATTTCCAATTAAACCTCCCACGCTTCTGTTAGACAAGAATTGGCCTGGAAAATTTTGTAGCAAGGCCCTTCCAATTTAATCTTCCCCACTGGTATATTTTGAAAGGTTAATTTAAGATTGTTGTTATCCGACTGCAACTCAGTATTGAAGCAAGCAGAATTATGTCCCTGCTTTACACCCTCAACTATTATTCTGTAACTTTTAAAGTCCTCCATTGGGAGTAAATGGAGAGACAGGTACAATCCATATACTTAAGTATTGGGGGACTGGACAATGAGAGCCCAGTCTTAGAGCAAACTCTGATGTGATCTTCCTGGTGAGTGGGACAGAGTGTGTTCAGCTCTTCTTGCCTGGCCCCAATCCAGTGTGTGGAGATTTGGAATGAACCAGGAGGGATGAGAGAAGGGGGCAGTGATATATTGTGGGGGTATGCAGAATATTCTGATTAGCTGAAGAGTCCAAAGGACTCACAGTGCTAAGCCAAAACTGCCCGGGCACCCCAAAGGGGTCCCATTGCTCCTGCTATTCACTTATTTTCCTTCCTGTAGGTTCTACCTCGAACACTGAGTAATAAAACACCACTCTGCTGCCAGTCATTGATTTTTGTTGACCATTGACAAGGGGAATCAAGGAACTTGGATCCTTCTGGGAAAGTCACTATAATTTCCAATTCCCTGTGGCAGAAATAGAGGAATTGACTATAGGGGGTCCCCACCTTTCTGATATGGGAGAGGCCATTCTTGAGTTGGCTCTGGCCCAGTTCACTTAGGGCTTCATACAAATGTTGACCAGGCTAGCCCCTGCTGATTATTTTGTCTTTCTGTTAAGCCCTCTTTTTTACTCTGAACCCATTCCCCATCCCTCTTACCCGATTCCCAATTCAACCTGTGGGCTTTCTAGGCTACAAATCATAGCCTGGTCTCTCTCTCTCTCTCTCTCTCTCTCTCTCTCTCTCTCTCTCTCTCTCTCTCTCTCTCTCTCTCTCTCTCTCTCTCTCTCTCTCTCTCTCTCTCTCTCTTTCTCTCTCTCTCTCTCTCTCTCTCTCTCCATAATCAACAAGTTAGCTTGGACCAGTGCTTTCTAAAGACATAAATGAAGGATTATGGAAGGGAAAACTGTCTTTATACCTCAAGCCCTAGTGTGTGACCAGCATATACAACCCACTGAGATTTCTCTTGACAGATGCCCAGTATCTCTTCGATATTTTTCCTTCCTCTTTCCTCTAATCAATAAATGTCTCTCTCAAACAAAGCGCTGCTTCAAATTTTTTGTCAAGGGAAAAAAACTGGCATTTAACAGGAGTCCCTTCCCAGCATGGCAGCCAATTGATCCATTCTTCTTTCTCCTGTCTCTTTATTAACATAGTGAAAGGCAACAAACCAGGGAAAATGTCATGTTTTCAGCCCACATTGGTAAAAACACAAAGTACAAAAGTCTTTTAAAAAATAGGTATCTTTTTAATGGAAATTTTTCTAAACTTTATTATCCTTTCTCTGCCTTCATAAAAATAGGAATAATTCACTTTTAGATTTACATTCCCATTTCCTCACAACTAGCATAGCACAGGAAAGGTCAGTAATGTTCCCCTCATCTTTTAAAGAGGAAAGCTAAAACTTAGAGTGGAGAGATAGCCACCTAGGAACTGGCAGAGCCAGGACTCAAACCTATCTCTTGACCATAAGTTCATGAGTATTTGTAATTTTGTTGTTTGTTCAGTCATTTCAATCATGCCTGACTCTTTGTGAACCCATTTAAGGTTTTCTTGGCAGAGATATTGGACTGGTTTACCATTTCCTTCTCCAGCTCATTTTATAGATGACTTTTTTGACCCCATTTTGTGACCCTTGGTAGAGACATTGGATTGATTTATTTTTTCTTTCTCCAGCTCATTTTATAGATGGCTCTCTATGATCCCATTAGGGGTTTTCTTGGTAAAGAGACATTGGACCAGTTTACCATTTCCTTCTCAAGTTCATTTTACAGATGAAAATCTGAGGCAAACATGGTTGAGTGTCTGATGCCAGATTTGAATTCAGAAAGATGAGTTTTCTTGATGCCAAGCCCAGTGCTCTAAACACTGACCCACCTAGCTGCCATTTGCAAATACCCCATTTATAAAATTCCCTTACTTGGAGATAGTCATCATTTATTTGTGTCTTGTATTAGAAGCATAGGGTTTGCTTCAGAGACATCCCCATCTCTGACATATAAGGGTTATGTGGCCTTGGACAAGCCATTAAATCTCTCAGTGCACCAGACAATTATCTAAGAGGAAGAGGCTGATCTGCATTGATGGAGGGAGTTTCCTTGTACAAGAGTTTCTTCTGACAGTGAAACCACAGGTGCAAACTCCTTTTTAGGAATTTATTTCTCTTTATGGAAGTTTTTTTCTCATAAAAATCCATGAAGTGTGTAATGCAATATCTTTAACAGATAGAAAATGGAATCCTATGTGTTTGAAACTCAGCCGCACTGTTTATTAGCCACAGTTACTGGCTACAAAAGCTAGGGGAGCTTTGGGAAATGTGAGTGAAGGAAAGAAGGAAGGGAGTCCCAGAGGCTCTCCCCATCCCTTCTTCCACTTGGCCTTTGGAGTAAAAGAAGGAGCTCCAAATCGGGCCAGATCCATGGAGGATGCAGCAAGGATCTTGCCAGAGAGTTATCTGGAAGGGAGGGATGCTTCCCTGGAGCTTTGTGTGAGCTCCCTAGCCAGATTTTAGTGGGGGACAATTGAAATTTGGACACAAAAGATGTAGGAGATCTGGGATTTGGATTTTAACTCTATTTAGAAGAGTTGGCCATGACTGAAAAACAGCTGAATAGCAAAATGAAGGTTATCAAGAGGCGTGGATTGAAGAAAAAGGGTTTACTTCTTAGAAACTATGTACATTTGGGCTCAGTTTCCTCCTTTGTTAAAGGAGGAGGTTGAACCAGATCTCTAAGCCTTTCCAGCTCCGACATTCCGACATCTAAGTTGGGAGCTTGCCAGCCATGAATCAACAAGGTATCATAGAGCATCCCCTGGTGGACAATGGCTGTAAAGGCCAGTTCCTATGTTCAGGAAGCTCAGATGCGTTCAACTGATGCATCCACACTCTCTTGGACCCCAGGGAACAAGAGGAAAATTGGAATTGACAGAATTTATCTGTTGTAAACCCTTTCTCTCCAGTCCACTCCTTTCGATAGCTTCATTTTGCTATTCAGTTATTTTCCAGTCCACCCCTTCATGATCTCATTTGGGGTTTTCTTGGCGAAGATAGTGGCTTGCCATTTCCTTCTCTTACATTTTACATAGGGAGAAACTGAGGCAAGCAGGGTTAAATAAGTTGCCCAAAGTCGTACAGATAAAAAGTGGCTGAGCCCAGATTAGATTCTGCACCCTATCCACTTACCACTTAACTATCTCCTCAATAGCCAGTGCTCCCCCAAACCACTCCTCCCTCAGCCAGGATTTCTGCCTGCTAGTCCAGCAGAACTACTGACTTTTGAGCCTTTGACTCTCTCTTTTCCCCTGCTGCATGTACCTTCCACAAGGGCTAGTGACCACTCCTTCCTTTTCACCCCTTGTCCATCTTTTCCCATAAATTCACCAGAGGGAGAAAATTCAGCCCACGAAAAACCTTCCTCTCTTTTTTGGTTTGGCTCAGAAATCAAAATAATCCTTGGGCCAGTGTGCATCTGGCATGTTCCACTGTACATTTGTTTTTAGTTCAATTCATCAAATTAAAAATGAAGTGAATTACATTACTCAGGGATTTATTGTAAGGACTCAGCGACGTTTAAGCATCCTCTCTATTCCTAGAATTGATTTAGCCTTTCCTCTTGTTTGCAGACAGGACTGAAAACAGAGCTGATGATTGGGAGTTGTGTTCTATGGGATTTTCAAGGAAGGATTGTCCCTGGAAAATCTTGTGTAAAGAACCATAGCATCACAGATCTCTACCCATAAGCAATTTACAGATGAGGAGCCTCTGGGCTTGTTTCGGGTCATTCCAATACAAAGGTCCTTCGGTTCACTCTCAAATCCCAATACCCTGCTCACCCTATGTGGAAGAGTTTCTAGCTAGCTCAATTACTGCAAATGCATAGGATAAATGAGATGATGGGAAATTCTGGATGATCCCCCTGAATGTAATAATGTTTGGGCAGTTTCCTTATTCTTCTGGCTTATTGAATTGACTCCTGCCCAAAATCTGGAAAAATGTGGACAGGAAATCCCCTTTTACCTCCCTGCTACTATATGGAGACTCATTCTCTGTTTGCCAGTGTGCAATTCCTGATTTTGCTGAAGAGTTTTGTTAAGAGGGAAGGAAGGAAGCAGAAAAACCTGGATGAGCCACTGTTAATTTGGAAATCATTTGTTTTTGCAGTTCTGAACATGAGGACTTCTCTAGCAAAATCAAGGCAAGAATAGATTCCATGTTTTTCTGCTGTCTTACCCATCCACCATTGGTCCCAAATACTTCAGACTTATTATCTACCTTGGCTACCATTGTTCTCACTTTGTAGAATGTCTTTTCCTTTAAGCCTAATCCATCATAATATATATATATATATATATATATATATATATATATATATATAGACATAATATATGCATATTGTTTTCTCCTTTTATCTCAAACAAGAATGATATGTAGAATGAAAAAATGTGCCAGTACTCACTACCTTAAAGTTCATTAATATTAAGATATGGGAAAAAAGTTATCAAAATGTGTATACTCTTTGATCCAGCATTGCTGCTATTGGGCTTATATCCCAAAGAAATACTAAAGAGGGGAAAGGGGCCTGTATGTGCCAAAATGTTTGGGGCAGCTCTTTTTGTGGTGGCCAGAAACTGGAAGATGAATGGATGTCCATCAATTGGAGAATGGTTGGGTAGATTATGGTATATGAATGTTATGGAATATTATTGCTCTGTAAGAAATGACCAGCAGGAGGAATACAGAGAGGCTTGGAGAGACTTACATCAACTGATGCTGAGTGAAATGAGCAGAACCAGAAGATCACTGTACACTTCAACAACAATACTGTATGAGGATGTATTCTGATGGAAGTGGAAATCTTCAACATAAAGAAGATCTAATGCAGATCCAATTGATCAATGATGGACAGAGAAGGAATACTGGGAAATGAGTGTAAACTGTTTGCATTTTTGTTTTTCTTCCCAGGTTATTTTTACCTTCTAATCCAATTCTTCCTGTGCAACAACAACAAAAAAATCGGTTCTGCACACATATATTGTATCTAGGATATACTATAACATATTTAACATGTATGAGAATGCCTGCCATCTAAGGGAGGGGATGGAGGGAGGGGAGGGAAAATTCGGAACAGAAGTGAGTGCAAGGGATAATGTTGTAAAAAATTAACCATGCATATGTACTGTCAAAAAATGTTATAATTATAAAATTAATTTAAAAAAAAAGATATGGGAACACTACTGGATTAGAAATTAGGAGACTTGAATACTGATCCTAGTTATGAAACTAATGAGTCATGCAAACTTGAGTGGGCCACAGTTTCCTCAGCTGCACAATGAGAGAACCAACTTATGCTACTTTGAGCCTCAGTTTTCTCATCTATTAAATGGAATAAAATATTTTCTGTAATGATTGCATAATATTATAGGGGGATAGTGTTTTGTAGAACTTAATATGCTAGATCTGTTGCAGCTACTCTTATTGTTTAAACTGTTGCCCCAAATGCATTGAGGAATTAAGACACAGCCATTGTTCTTAAGAAGCATGCAAGTAGAGAAAATTTTTTGAAAAGAAGGGAAAGGGACCTGTATGTGCCAAAATGTTTGTGGCAGCTCTTTTTGTTGTAGCTAGAAACTGGAAGATGAATGGATGTCCATCAGTTGGAGAATGGTTGGGTAAATTGTGGTATATGAAGGTTATGGAATATTATTGCTCGGTAAGAAATGACCAGCAGGAGGAATATAGAGAGGCTTGGAGAGACTTACATCAACTGATGCTGAGTAAAATGAGCAGAACCAGAAGATCACTGTACACTTCAATGCTGTATGAAGAGGTATTCTGATGGAAGTGGAAATCTTCAACATAAAGAAGATCCAACTCACTTCCAGTTGATCAATGATGGACAGAAACAACTACACCCAGAGAAGGAACACTGGGAAGTGAATGTAAATTGTTAGCACTAATATCTGTCTGCCCAGGTTACTTATACCTTCGGAATCCAATACTTAATGTGCAACAAGAAAATGATATTCACACACATGTATTGTATCTAGGTTATATTGTAACACATGTAAAATGTATGGGATTGCCTGTCATCAAGGAGAGGGAGTGGAGGGAGGGGGGGATAATTTGGAAAAATGAATACAAGGGATAATATTATAAAAAAAATTACTCATGCATATATACTGTGAAAAAAAATCTAAAAAAAAAGCAGCATGCAAGTAGAGAAAATTTTTTGAAACCTTAGGATTTTAGTAGGCTATAAATACAACGAAAAATGGTTTTTAATTTCATTTTTTTCAATCAATAAAAGTCTAACCTTTTCCCTTCCCCATCCCAACTCCAATTAAGAAAGAAATAAATCAAAATCCCTATCACAAATATGAATAGTCAAGCAAAACAAATTCCCACATTGGCCACGTCCAAAAAAAAAAAAATCCATTTTTTGAGTCCATCACCTCTTTGTCAAGGTGGGAGATGGGAGTGAGCTAGCATATGTCAGCATGAAATCATAATTGGCCTTTTTTATTGATCAGAATTCCCAAGTCTTTAAAAGTTGATCATCTTTATAATGTGGTTTCGAATAAATTGTTTTCCTGGTTCTACTCACTTCATTCTTTATTAATTCATGTCAGTGTTCCTCATTTTATCTAAAACCATTTTCTTCATCACTGCTTTATAGCACAATTGTATTCCCTTCACATGCCCAGTCATTCCTTAATTGATTCAGATTCCAATTCTTGGCCACTGAAAGAACCGCTACAAATATTTTTATACATAAGAATGCTTTTCTTCTTTCTTTTATCTCTTTGGGAAATAGAACTAGAAGAAGTATTGTTGGGCCAAAGGGTAAGCACAATTCATTAATTTGGAGGGCATAGTTACAAATTACTTTCCAGAATGACTACAGCAGTTCACATTTCTACCTGTTACAGCCTCTCCAGCATTTGTCATTTATTTTTTGGGAGGGTAAACATTGTTAATTTAATGCACATGAGGTAAACTTCAGAGTTGTTTTAATGTGCATTTCTCTAATTTATAATGATTTAGAGCACTTTTCCCTATGGCTATTAATGGTTTGGATTCCACCCTCTGAAATTCATATTCTTTGACCTTTTGTAAACTGAGGAATGGCTCTTGTTCTTGTAAATTGGATTCAGCTTTCCACATAGCTCAGAAATGAGACTTGTATTAGAATAACTTGGGTAGTTAATGGGACCTTAGGCTATATCAAGAGATACACAGCAGGCAGGACTACATAGATAACAGTCTGGGGTACAGTTTTCAATCCTGGATGTCACATTTTAGGAAGGATGCTCATTGTACTGTATCCATAGGAGGGCAACTGAAGTGGATGGTAAATACCCTTGATATCATGCTGTGTGAGTGCTGGTTGAAGGAACTGGGAATTTGGACTGGAGAAGAGATGTCTGGGGAGAGGGGGGGCAATGTGACAGCTAACTTTGAAAACATGAAGGGACATCTCATCAAAGAGAGATGAGATTTGTTCTGCTTAGTGCTAGAGGGAAGGGTTTGAAACAATGGATAGCTTAGTGGAAAGGGCACTGATTCTGGTTTCAAAGGACTGGATTCATAGGAAAGGATCCAAATCCTGGGTCTTCTACTCAGCATGATTTGAACAAGTCACCTCATCTGGAAAATAAGCGGGCCAGACTAGATTGCCTTGGGTCTCTCTCAGCCCTCAAGTGATGCGCTTGTGATTCTAACTTGCAAAGGCAGATTTAGGTTTGATGTAAAGAAAGATTTCCAAGAATTAGAGCATCCCAAAATGAATTATCACCCTTTAAAGGGGCTGAGAGTCACAGGTGACACTTGTTAGTGTGTCAGTCCCCTGAAAGTGCAAATCTGGCTGCAGATCAGTGGTCAAGGTTTGATACTTCTATGTGCAAATTTGGAATATTTCAACCCAATCCCGCCTGTTGAAGTGAAAACATATGGTTCATATTGTTCTTTTCTCATCAGAGACTGGAAAGTTCACTTAAAACATATCATAACATTCTAGGTCACAGTGAGTGCTGAATTTTCACCAGGTAGAAAATGCATCAAGAGGAGCCAAAATTTCCCAGTTAGTTTCAGCACAGATGTAAGTATCCACAGGGGGCCAGTAATGAACTGCCTGGCAAACGTTCTGAAAATGTTCCAAGTGCTCACTTCCTAGACCCTTGTTTTCCAAAGAGAGCAATTCTTGTTCTTGCCTTCACCACTGCACCTGTGTAAGTGAACTAGGAAGGCTTAGGGGTCCCTAGCTCCCTCTCCTTTCCCTTTCCCCATCCCCTCCTCCCATCTCCACAACCCCTGCCATCAGCCGGTGGACTGAGGATGCTGTGCTTAGCGGCAACATGAGCTGAATTCCAGACCATCACGTCATTATCCTTATTAGGTGTGTGTGGCCCTTTCCCTGTTCCAGAAGTACTTCAGACAGGCAGCAGAATGAACGACTTAAGCATCACACTCTGGATTGTACACGTGATGTCTTACTCTAAATTAGAAATCCTGTCCTACCTTGTTTTTAAAAGGGGAACTGGAGGAAAGAAAATAAGATAGATGTTAATGCAATTGAACTTGTCCCTCATCATTAACTTCCCCTATTGTTCTTATATAAAAATGGCAGGTGATCCTGTCTTAGTTAATTCCCGTTACCATTGAGAATAAGCTCCTTGGTAAATGAAGCTTTGTGGATAAGGTGAGAAAGTAGCAGTATTATTGCTCAGTTTCCAGTTCTACCACTTTACAAAAGTGAGACTATAGGCAGGGCATTGAATCTTTCTGAATCTTATTTATGAAATGGAATAATAATCCTTGCAATACCTACCTCACAAGGATGTTGGGGATGTCAGAAAGTTCTGAACCCATGTGTGAATTTGCCATTTTCACTGGGACAGTTGGAAAGTAAATTGCGAAAAATTATTTAAAAATTATTATTTATTAAATATTAAATAAAAATAATGAATTAAAATAAAAAATAAAAAGCAAATTTATTAAACTGTTAAAATGAAAATATTTGTTCCATGGATTTAAAAATAAGGTGAATTGGGTTTCTTGTGAAAAATGTGGTGGACAATACATTGACCTGGACCAAAAGGTGGAAGCTAGGTCGAGGAGCAGAAGAAAATGGAGAACTGTACCTAATTCATGTCAGCATTTGAAGGCGTTACCCCTCAGTTGTGCCTTTCCAATGCCAGTGGCTCTGGTGTGGTATAAGTCTCACTGGGTTCTTCTCCTCCATAGGTCTTTCTCTTCCCTCTCTAGCCCATGCCATGTTCACTAGCCACCAAACTTCATGGGGAAGCCCCATCTTCCTTTCATACTCTGCTTGCTCAGACACTGACTCCTATACAAGGTTCAGAAAGTTGTAGCTCAGAGGCCTGAGGAACATCATTTCTTAACGATAATGAAACATTATTATATCATTGTTATATATAGTAATGTGTGAGATATTTTATTGCTGGGAGAAGTGTGAGATTATTATCATTATTATATAGACTTTTCTTTCACTGAAGTATTTGATAATGACATTTTTCTTTCCTTTTTTACTGACTGAAATAGAAATACTCCATTGATATGTGTTTAATATGAAACAGCAACTGTAGGCAAGTCTTGAGTAATGCATGCAAAGAGTGTTGCTACTATTTCTCCAGAGAAGGCAATTGAGAGCATTATGGATGACTCAACGTGAGTAATTTTAAATTAGATTCCACATATCTCTGGAAAGGCTATGTTGATCTTAATAGTCAACCTGGCTGTAGGTATTTAATTTCACTTTAAATGGTGACACTGAAAGTATAGGTATACCATATATATGTACTGCCAAGGAATTCTTAAGTTCTCTTCCCACATTGAAGGGACTGGGGGCGGGGGGGGGGGAGGATATTTTTAATGCTCCAGCAGTGCAGCTGACCAAAAAACCTTCACTTGATTGTCTGAAATGAGAAGTGAGGCTTCTAGATGTAGGAAGAATAGCTGCTATATCACTGCTGCCTGGGCTTAGATCTCATATGTTCCTATGACTCGGTCACCCCACTTTTTTGAAGTCTTACCTACAAGCCAAAACTTACATCTTGAGATAAATTCAAATGCAGCGGGGGGAGATGGAGATTTCAGGATGCTTTGTGGCCATGGATAGGGAAGGGGGACAGACACAGAACTCTCACCTGATGGAAGGGGAACAGTAGGGATGCGACTGCTGTGGAGGAGCAGGAGAGTACTTCCTATTTTAAATAAATTATTTTTGCTAAGTTAGTATTAAGCTCAGATATTTCCAATTGTTATCAGAAATCTCTAAACTTGAGCACCCTAGGAAAACTTTCATTTGCCCTGCGCTCGGCTACAAACACACCTTCTGCTTCCCAATGCTGAATAAGCTAGTGACATTTCAAATGCAAGACCATCAGTCTGAAAGTGAGCAGGTTTTTCTGTCTTGTTTTTCTCCACCTAAAATGATTTATGGCTACATAAAGGCCCTGTTCTTCAAAGAGAGCAGGGATAAAGGGGAATGGCCAAAGAGTATGGGAAATAAAATTATGAATGTGCTTGACTGTGGAATGGAGCTGGAGATGTGAACTACAGGTGTAGGTACGAACTGTAGATATAAGTGTGAAAGGCAAATATAATGAAAAACACACTCTCCTTCATTACTGGGGTTTGCCCTAGTCAGGACTGGCCCTGGACAAAATTATGAAGCCAGAGCTGCGACTTTCCATCCCTCCTAGAAAGTGAGACTCCTTCCTTGGCAAAATCAGCTACAGAGAAAGGTTTTGAGTGTCATTAATATCTCACAGGTGAGCCTTATAACCTGGGTAAAATAACAGAATGATGCAGTGATATACACTAACTGTGTTGGGAAAGATTAAAGAATCTTCAGCTTCCTTTCCTCAGTGGATCTGATTATATCACTTTCTTATTCAATAAACTCCAATGGCTCCTTATCCCATCAAATGTAAACTACTCTGGCATTTAACACTCTGATCCCTTCTACCTTTCTAAACTTGCAGTTTCACAAACCCTGTATTTCCTTCAGTTCTTGCAAGCATTTTGATACATTTTTTCTTTTTCAAATAAGGTTTCAATACAAGGAAAAAATCCAAAGTAAAATGGTCAGCATATTGTTGTTGTTCGGTTGTTTCAGTTGGGTGCAACTCTTCATGACCCAGTGTGGGAATTTTCTTGGGGAAGATACCAGAGTGGTCCATCATTTCCTTCTCCAGCTCATTTTACAGATGAGAAAACAGACAGAGTGAAGTGTCACACAGGGTCACACAGCTAGCAAGGCCAGCATATTTCAACACTATAAATGTCCATTCCAGCCAAGAACTTAAAAAGTTTTAAAAAAAGGCACAAAGCATGATATTTATGGAAACATATATAGAAGAATTGTACATATTTAACATATATTGCATCACTTGCCCTCTAAGGAAGGAGTGGAGCGAAGGGAGGGAAAAAAAATTGGAACACAAAGTTTTTCAAGGGTGAATGTTGAAAATTATCCATGCCCACATTTTGAAAATAAAAAGCTTTAATTTAAAAAATTAAACTTTAAAAGGCACAAGCAGCCAAAATTGATGGTACAAGGTCCATATTTTACTCACAGGAGAGCCTTCAGACCCTCACTTAAAGACCACTTTGGTTTGGATATGCTACTAACAATATTTGTTACCTCATCCCACATAAGTTGCAAGTGAGAAATAGAGTTGATGGAAGGACAGTCAGCAATAAGGAGTACAGAAAAACTCTAATTCAGAGACATAACACCATACACTCGCCACCCCCAAGGGCTACCCCATTTAGTGCAGGGGCAAAGCATCCTATATACTTATTAATCCCCAATAGCATACATGCAGCACAGCTGATCACCTCTTCTGTTTTCCCTTTTGAATATATTTTTGTTCAATCATATATATTGGTTTTATTGTCTATTTTTAATTAGTTTTTTTTTCCCAAAATATATTACACAGGTAATTCTGCAACATTAGCCCTTGCAAAACCTTGTGTTCCAATTTCCCCCCCTTTCCCCACCCCCTCCCCTAGGTGGCAAGTAATCCTATATATGTTAAACATGGTAAAAATGTTAAATCCAATATATGCATATATATTTAGACAATTATCTTGCTGCACAAGATAAATCAAATCAAGCCAGAAAAGAAAATGAAGGAAATGCAAGCGAACAGCAATAAAAAGAACGAGAATGCTATGTTGTGATCCACCCTCAGTTCCCAAGAGCTTTTCTCTGGGTGTGGATGGTTCTCTTCATCGCTGAACAATTGGAACTGGTCTGGACCACCTCACTGCTGGAGAGAATCCATCAGAACTGATCATCGCATAATGTTGCTGTTGCCGTGTACAATGGGTTTTACCATCTATTTACAAGGTACATTTCTGTAAGAAGTTTTTTAGGACATCATGAAGCTGTTAGAAAAACCACTGGATTTGGAGCCAAGGGGCTCACTAATTAGTACTCGTGTGACCTTGGGGACTTCTGTGGTCCCCGAGTTTCCTTACATGGGGCAAGTGGTGGGAATGTTCTCAGCCTCCCAGCCTTGGAATCATTCCCAACTTCCAATCCTCATCCCAAATAATGGGCCCTTTACCAAATCCTGTCACTTGCACCATCGCTAGGCCCCTCATCAGGTTCCTTCCTCTCCACTTACTCAGCCACAGTCCTGGTGCGGCCCACCCCTGGCTTCTCCCATTAGTCTTCTAATTGGTCCCCTGCCTCTGCTCTCTCCATGCTCAGCGAACTCTGGTCTCCCCTGTTGCCTTTAGCATCAAATACAAACTCTTCTGTTTGGCGTTTAAAGCTCTCGGCCCCTTGCTACCTCAAGTCTTACCTGTCATTGCCCTCCACACATCCTACCAGCCAGCCATACTGGCCCACTGGAAGTCCCTCCTGTTATTGCCCTTCCTCCTCACAGGAGCATAACATGGGGGAGGTGATGCTGGAACAGACAAGGCAGTGGGACTGGAGGGAGGGAGGGCCGGGCAAGGTCACCTGCCTCATCTTTCCTTCCAGGGGGTCCGGCCGGTCCCGATGCCAGACCTGGATCAGGACGCCTGGAGATGGCCCTGGAGGCCTTTTTAAGTAGTACCTCCAACCAGATACTCCTTTTCCCCTCCCCGTGCCTTTGTACTGGTCGTCCCCCAAGTCTACAACATTTTCCCCTCATTTCCATCTTAGTTTCCGTGACTTCCTTCCACAGATCCCTTCCGTGGGCCTTTCTCAATCCCCGCCCCAACATCTATGGCCTTTCCCACTGAGATGGCCTTCATGTACTATGACGTATTTGAGTCTCCCCTTGAGACTGTGAGCTTCTTGAGGACATGAATTGTTCTTGCTTTTCTTGGAATATCTTGTGAGCTTAGCAAGGTCTCTTGGCAACAGCAGATGCTTAACAAATGTTAGACATTTTGGTAACTCCAGTGAGTGCATAAGGGAGGTGACTGATGTTTGTTGAATTGAGTCATAAAGGAAAGAGAATTGCATTATTAGAAGAGAAAAAGAAGCAAATAATGTATTTTATAAAAATTTCGACCGCCTCAGATGTTAAATGTTTAAAACAAATTTTGCTGTCTGGCTTTTTTCCCATTCAAATGCTGTATCCTTGTGAACAGGACTTGTTCTACTTGGTTCTGCAGTTCCTGGTACAAGGTAGGTACTTGCTGATACATGGTAGGTAAAATATTTGTTGACTTCCTGGAACACTTGAATCAAAACTATTATAGTTGAAAAGGAACAAAGAGATCAACTGCCCTGTGGCTTCTCTTGGCATCCTTGGGATAGCCCAGTCTCAGATACCCTTCTCCCGCCATCCTTCTCCATGAGTATTGTCTTCCCTAACCAAACACTTTCCATGAAGGCGAGGACTGACTTTTTATTTCTATGGCAGTGGTTAGCAGTGACTGGCAAATAGTTAAGAAATGCTTTTTCATTCATTCATTCACTCATTCATTCATTCTCTGTTCCCCAATGATATTGGGGTCATATTAAAAGCCATACAATTAAACACAGGTACATTTTGTAACAAAAAGAAGCAACTAATTTATTTTCCTTAATTAACTTTATTCCTTCCTCTCACCTATATGGAAACATCTGGGATAGCCTAGACCCCCCTGCCCTGAACCAGCCGAGACTTTAGGCAGGAAGCCCATGTGCAGGACCACTGCATCTGCCTCATTCATATCTTGGCTGCCTACTTTTCTACCTGCCATTCCAAGGTTCCTCCTTTGCTTCCCTGCCAGAATATTTTCTTTCCAATAAGATGCTAAGGACAATGCAATAAGATGGACATACTTGTGTCAGGTGAAGCAAAAGACTAACGATGCTGACAAAGTTGTTGCATGCATTCAACTACTAAGAAAACCCTAATAACCACCCTTCTCTCACCAATAAAACACTATTTGAATATTGTAGAGTTTTGTTTGTAGGGCTCTACTTCTTAAAAGTGATATAACCAGGGAAACTTGAAAGAGAAAATAAGGCAACAGAAAAAATTGTTTTCAAACCATCTTTTCTTTGTTTCATCTAGCTTTGGTCCTCATTGACTCATTCTAGATTACTGCAGCAGTATTTTAGCTGATTTTCTCTGGTTCCAGGTTCTCTCTTCAGTCTGTCCCAAAAACTTCCTCCTGAACTTCTACCCTCTTCCCCAATTCATACCCTTAAAAAATATAATTTTCCTACTTTCTACAAACCACCTCCCCTTTCCCCCAAACTTCCCACAAAGCTAATTAAATGGAGAAAATAGTAGTGGCAACCTCACAGGGTTGTTGAACCACTCAAATGAGAGAATGTACATAAAGTACTCTGTAAGCTTTAAAGTGCTATATAAATGCTATTGGTCAGTTAGTCAATAAGGATTTATAATATTTTCAGTTATCAGAACTTTTTAACCTAACTTTCCAGACCTTTCATGATTTGACCTTATTAAAACCTAATCTATTTTTTTACGTAGGAAAAGAGTTACAGGCAAAATGAAGTAGGAGGCACTAGGAGTGATAAATATGAAATAGATTCAGGAAAATAATAGAGTTTACAAGAAAAGGGGTTTGGAAGAAGTAATTAAAGAGAAGAAGCTCTGAGGAGGGAGAGTACTTCAAAGCGGGCTTAGTTCTACCTAATTTTATTTCCTACCTCTCTGTTATATCCACATAGTACTCTGAATGTCTTGGCTCTCTCTTCTCCCTATCAAATCCCATCAAGATTCAGCTCTAGTAATATTCTTTATGAAAACTTTTCAGACCCAATGGCTTCCATGGTCTCCCCTATTATTGTATCTTTTTATCCCTAGCATCCTAGCACAGTTCCTGGCACCTAGCAGGTACTTATGCTTGTTGAACTGGATTGAAAAAATGAATTGAGCCTTCAGAAAAATTACAAAAAATAATTCAAGAAAAAAAATGCAATTAATAAAGAAAACTCAAGCCATTATCACACACAAAAATACTTTTACTAATGAAACCAACTAATCCCCAGGAATTTAATAAGACTTTTTTCCCTAATTTTGAAATAGTGTAATGCACTTAAAACATTTAGAGCACTGGTATTACACAGCTGTGAACCCCAGAAAAGTCATATTCTTATCAATGAAATGGAGATGCTGAAATTTTAGGAGTCAATATAAACTCCCATTGCTAACTATTAAACTTAACTCTTTAAATGATCCATCCTTTGAAGCAAATGGTCCTGTTCCTCCAATTAATGTGTGGCAAATTCTGATAAACATCCATGCTAGAGACACAGAGAATTGGAAGTGAGTAAAAAATAACTCACTCATCACTCTAGTAAGTAGGTGTGAGACTATTGGCAGCTTCCTTTCCCCCTTTCCAAACAAAACCCTGGAAGTACATGAATTTTCACTAGGTTGAAAACTTGTTTTCCATATCAGCTGCTATGGGACAGTCTGTCATTCAGCAAGTATTTATTTTCATTGTTAACCTGAGATAAACATAAATATTCCACCTTATTAAATTAGCCCTAAGAGCTAGTTTTCAAACAAATGAAAATGAGTAAGCCTAAATGCAAGGCAACTGGTGCTGGTCTGGAGATGTCAACATCTTTAGGAGAGCATCTCCATCTTGGCAAAGATCTCATTTTGGATGCATCTAAAATGATTCCATTTGCCCCTTTCTCACTGTTCGATGAGGAGTACAAGCTGGGCACAAAAAAGGACATATGGGGCTAGGAAATCATCACCAACTACCTGGCCACTGGTAGTCTGTAATGAACTGGAGGAGATTCCACATGATGTGTTTTGCAAAATAATTTCTTTATAACATTTGATGACAAAAAATTATTAATTTGAATCCTGATGAAAACATACTTTGGTATATCACTTTAAAAAAAAAGAGTCAATCGCTTAGAACAAATATGCAATGGCAAAAAGAATGATAATTTGAAAGTTATGGGACATCTTTCATTTGTGAGGATTTCCGTAAATTTTATAAATTGATTTGTGATCGCAGGTCTATCTATTCAGCAATTACAGATGTGGCTTATGATTCCTGTTAACAGGGCTCAGGAATCCTTCGGTAATAATCAAGGGAGGAAGTTAAATTTAAACCGAAATGTACATTACTTTCCATTTACAAAAATAAAACTCAAAACTGAAAATAAAACACTTGTAAATATTGTTCCTGTAATGGTGAGGTTAATCATCAAAAAATTAAATTGTTCCTCAAAAATTCAAAACATTCTACCTTGGTATATGTCATCAAGATTACAGGATTTCTTTGAATTACCTGTGAGAAACTAGGGTAGGTATCCAATAAACTGGAAAAGGAAATTATCAAATGGAATTTTAAAAATGTTAGCCAAATCAGTTGTAAATTTAAAAAAAATGCCTCAATTTTCAACTGGTAATATATAAGCTATGATATTGTTAAAATATTCTACATCTGTACTATAGAAAAATTATAGAGAATTAGGTCTTCATGTGAATAAACCTCCATGCTCCTATATTAAATATAGCTCATGAGAGCACTCAAAACTTCATCAAATAATTTTCACTGTAAGCCTACAAATGGATAATTGTTTCTGAAACATTTTAATTACAGGGTCACCACGATGGTTTAATTAATGTTTTCCTTTGAATACTCAAATGAAATTCCATTCACTGCTCTTCTCATTCTAACAGGTTATGAAATTCATTAATTCTTGAGGCTCAAGTGTAGACTTTTAATAATGCCTATTTTCAGTACAATTACTGGCAATGAGATGTTGGTACTAACTATGCAGATGTTCTGGTCCAGACTCCTGTAAGATACTGTCTTATACATCACAAATTCAATTTAACACAAGAGGGCTTTAGGAACCAGAGTCTTTGCTATATTACACAACAAAGAGCAACAACCATTTGAAAATTGCATCAAAAGGTGTATGAATTCTCTACTAAAAATTGGTGTATGTCACTGCGGGGAGGGAGGAGATAGCCACAACTTAGCCCAAGTAATTCCTAAAAATACAGAGATACAGGTGCACACAAATGGGAAATTTTTGATCACTTTATGAGGAGTTTCCAAAGAACTCTCCATCACGGCCCACCCTCTACCTATTGGTGCTAATTTTAAATTCTTGGAGGTGTCCTTCTCTTATGACAGGCATGAGAAAATAGTGCTCAAATGAAAAGTGGGGAAGGGGGGAGGAGGAAGGAAATACAGTCATCACATTAATACAGTTCAAAGAGTAGAAGCGGATGGTCATCATACTACATTTGCTCTTCTCTTATTTGGAATAAAGTACCACTTTATTCACTAGAGATGTTGTATGTGTGGCTGCTAGTAACACTCATGCGAGGGCAGGATTGGGCTTCATACAAACTGAACAGTTCAATCTCCGAACAGAACAACAAACTCACACCTACAGACAACACCAAAAAACATGCAAACACCAGAAAGAGCCTGAAGGGAAGAATGGCAAATGAATTTAAGGAATTCATATTTTACACAACTGAGGGTAATGCTGCAACAAAACACCAATGTGGTGGTTTCCTTCATTCATGCTTTCATGGTCCTTTGGACAGAGAGGGGAGGGTAGATGCTGATTTCTTTAAGATCCAAAGTTGGTTCTGTCTCAGGCACTAAACAGTTGTGTTGCTTTTGGTACAAAGGGATGTTTTAGGTGTCTTTTTCTACCCTTTTTTCTCTTTGTGGAGGGCCAAGTTCAAATGCTGGAAAACGGGATGTCTCTGGAACCAGGATATCTGACAGAAAGTGAATAGCGCCACCCATACCTGTAATATACAAAATATCTTATTTTCATGAAAAGGTACTATGATCCTTTTAAAAAACAAAGTATATTTTTTAAAATTCAAGAATTTCAACACTTAAAAACAAACTTAAAAAATTTAACAAGAGTGTAGCCTTTAAGATGGAGAACACAACTCAGAATAAAGATAAATGAGAGGAACAAAGAAAAGGAAATTTTTGAAAGGGAATACTAGAAAAAGAATTTTCTTAAAGAGGAAGAATATATGTTTTAATTGGATAAGAAAATAGGAGGACCAAATGATGCTGAGAAATAGATTAAATACAAAAGAAATAAGGAGAAAACACAAACCTAACATAACAAATCATGATCTTAAATATGAACGGATTAAATAGCCTAATTAATGAGAGTGGCAGAATGGATGAAAAAAAAAGTTGAAAATCTAATTATTCAAAGTAAGTGTTTATCTTTTTTCTTCAGAGCATGTTTTTCAAAGCAGAAATATATTAATTTGGGGGCTCTAATGAGGATATAATTTAACATAATTATACATGCTATCTCCATTTGAAGAATAATAATGTCTTTAGCTTAAATCTTAAGAGTTGTAAGATGAGGCTCTTCAGCTGTCAATGCTCTCCACATCTCTGACTCCCCACATTGTTTTTATTTACTTTGCATAAATTTTGTATTAACTTATCATATAAATGTTTCCCCCAGGAGAATGCAAGGGAGAATCCTTAGAGGCAAGACAGCTCTATTTTTGGTTTTGTTCAGTAGAGCTTAGTGGAAGAAATGGGTCACAGGCTTTGGGGACATTTGAGGATATTCATATTTAATAAATCCTTGTCCAAGTGGAATGATTTTCTTCCTAAATACTATTTTTGACAGGGATTTCAAATAACCATTTAAATTTACTCCCTGGGCTGAGGAAGAGGCCACAAAATCATAGATTTAGAGCCGGAAGGGGACCCGATAGATCACATATAGTCCAGTTTCCTCACATTCTAGAGGAGCGAATGACACCCCTGGGTGTTTGCGTATCAACCAAGATCATATAGTTAAGAAGTGTCAGAATTTGCATCTGAAGCCAGGTCCTCTAATTCCATCTCCAATGCTCTAATCTAGTATAGATACACATCTACGATTTGAATCAAGATTTTCAATAGCTTATTTCAATTTCCCCTCACCTTCATATACATATAGACAATAATTTCTAAAATTTCACTTTATCCAAATTAAACAACTCCAGTTTTTCACAGGAATGGCTTTTCTATCCATATATATTTTCTTTGTTACCCTCTTTTGATCCTTCTCCAGTTTTTTTTCATATTTTTAAAAATATAAATATAAAAAATAAAATTAAAAATAAAAAAATTTTGGTGCCTGAAAAAATGGACTTGGTATTTCTAAACAAAATCTTATCAAGAAAGAGTTTAGTAACAGGATGGTTGCCTTTTTTTCCCCCACAATGATATTCTATTTCTGATTTCATATTCAACTCCAAATACCTCTCCAGAAAGCTAGGCAGGGGATCTGTTAATGTCTTGAGGTTTTAGGTAGTTATAAATTGGTCATTTAATGATTTGTTTCATCAGTCTTGTGATCTTTTCATTTCTCATCACTGATATCAAGCTGATCTAACAGTACTTACCAGGCTGCTGTCTTTTTTGAAACATGGGCACAAAACCAATAAATTAATACCCATTCATATACATAAGTAGTATACCACAAGGTCGGTGTGAAATGTTCACCACAAAATCTTTTTATTTTAATTCCCCCACATAACTATCCCTTTTAAAATATACTATGTCTGGTTTTTAAAAATGATTTTGCCAAAGCTGCTATCAATCAATCAATCAATCAATCACCAGGCTATGTGCTGGGCACTATGCCAACTACTGAGGAGACAAACAGGAAGCACAAAACAAATCCTATTCTCAAAGAACTTCATTTTAGTAGAGGGAACAAAGAAACAAATAAAGTCATAAAGGGAATAAAAAAGTAATTCACTACAAGGCAGTGGGGGTGGGAGAAACTTCATCTCAAAGGCAGTGCCTGAGCACCCAAAGCGAGGGGTCAGACAGGCAACCTGAGGTCCATTCCAGCTCTGAACTCTAAAGGGACTTTAGGAGATAGCAGTGAGATGGTATTGCAGGCGATATCTTCTGCAATAATATCAAATAATGAAGTTGCAAAGGAAAGCTGGGGCCAAAACATGATAGGTTACCATTTTCAGAGAAAGAAATCAATAGAAAAAAATGCAGGAAAGTGAAGGGTCTATTTTCTCAATTATGAAATAGCATATCTGAAAATACATTTCACAAAGTAATGGGAAACTGTGATTTGCTATAAGAAACAGTTATGATAACATGCTTGGGCACAAGCTACAGTAATAAACTAATTTATGTCAATATATATTATATTTCTTAGCATTCTTATTTATGAAAGAAAACAATCCTCAGAGAGAAGCAGTACGTTTCATTTAATCACATTAAAATTTTTTTTCACTTATTCACATTTTAAAGCAGAAATATGATGTCATTTTCTCTCAGCAATCCTTACCTTCAAAGAGTGAGTAGGGTCTGTCTGGAATACGACACCCATGTGCTCCGTAATCTAAACACCATTCTGCAAACTGCAGGGGGAAAAAAAAAACAAAAAACAAAAAAACAAACAAACAAGGAAAAGGAACATATTATACTAGAAGAGATGGATTAAAAATACTTGTTGGAGTAATGAACAAAACCAGCTACACCCAGCAAAAGAACACTGGGAAATGAGTGTGGACCACAACATAGCAGTTACACTCTTTCTGTTATTGTTGGCTTGCTTTGTTGTTTTTCTTTCCAGGTTATTTTTATCTTCTTTCAAAATCCGTTTTTTTCTCGTGTAGCAAGACAAGTATATAAATATGTATTCATGTATTGTATTTAACATATACTTTAACATATTTAACATGTATGGGATTACCTGCCATCTAGGGGAGGGGGTGGGAGGAAGGAGGGGAAAAGTTGGAACAGAAGTTTTTGCAAGAGTCAATGTTGAAAAATTACCCAGGCATATGTTTTGTAAATAAAAAGCTAAAATAATAATAAATATTTGTTGGAAAGACCAACAAAATACCTTAATATCTAGTAACCTCAATAAAGAATGAATCTACTTTTTTTTTTAAGTACCATCTTAAATAATCTCAATAGCTCCACTGACATATGAATATATATTTAGGAGCTGTATGTGAATTCAAATTTCACTGTAAGTTACGATTAGAGGAATCAATTTTGCTTTTTAGTTATTTTTGTATATTACAACATAAAAAACTATACTACTAAGTATCAATTTCCAAGGCAGACTAAGAACTGTGATTTTATAGTCATATTATAGTGGCTCTTGTATATTCTTGAAGACAGAATTTCCACCCATTAATTGTAGTTTGTTTCTCTTTAGGCTGTTTAATAGTTTCTTGCAGATTTACAGACCAATTAAAATTGTTTTCTCTAACTGTTCTGTTCACTCTTCTTTACCCTTTTCACATATACTGGCAATAGAGTTAACTCTTGAAAAGCTAGGAATAGTAACCAAATAAGCATTTTATGAGATTATGATTCCTTACCTTAGCATTGCCAGCAGGGGGAGTTCACAGGTTCAAAAAACTGCCAGTTTTTTTTTTTTTTTTTTTTTTAAGATTTTTTAAAAATAAACTTAAATTCCAGGAACACCTGCCTCAGAACTGTGGGGGCTATTTGGACAGGGGATTGTTGCATAAAACATCACAATTTTCTGGCATTAGGGTTAGCAGACAGACTAAAAGCAAGGGTCCATTCCAGAAGTCAGTAATCAGCATGATGCTCCTCTGGTCACATAGGGCACTCACACCAACAAAACTCAATCACTAGGAGATGGTCTTCTGACAAAAGCCAATAAAAAACTCAAAAATGTCAAAAGAAGAAACTTTTAGAGACTCTGACAGAGAAAAGGTTCAACTTTTTGATGTAACTGATGTTGTAAGAACAAAGGAATGCTTATACTGCAGGGAGCCTCTGACTTGTTCAAGGGCCATATTCCAAAAGTCTATATGTTGTTTGGAATTTGGAAGGCATTATCCTGTAGAAGTTATGTTTATAAATAGTGGTTTTACTCCCAGGTAGAAATATAAAAGTCTATTTAACCCATAGGGTAATAGTCTCATATTAAATTAATATTATGACATTTTTTTTCCTTCTGATACAAACTTATTTTGTACTCTGAATAAAGTAGAAATTCTGTTTTCCCCACTTACTAGTATTTTATTTTTTTCTAATTATATATAAAGCTTTCAACCTTTACTTTTATAAGATTTCAGTTCCAAATTTTTCCTCCTCCTTTTCTCCCCCTCCCCAAGACAGCAAGCAATCCAATATAGGTTGTACATGTACCATCATCTTAATAATATTTCCACAAGAGTCAGAATAAAAGGGAAAAGCCACGAGAAAGAAAAAACAAAAAAAGTAAACGTAGCATGTTTCAATCTGCACTTAGACTCCATGGTTCTTTCTCTGGATAAGAATAGCATTTTCCAACAATGAATATGACAGTGTTTTGATAAGAGAACCACAAGACAAGTGCAGAAACCATGGGCCTCTGATCTGGCCCCTGTGACGTTGCCAGCTGAGGGGTTGAGGACTTGGGTTCAAATCACACCTTTGATGCTTATTAATTGGGTAATCTCAGACAACTAGCTTAACTTCCCCCAGCCACAGCTTTCTCCTCTGTAAAATGAGAGTGCTCCCCTACATGGCCTGTGAGGGCTCTTCTAGTCCTAAGGGAAACATACATGAATACTCCAGTTCCAAATCACCAGCAGATGTTCTTGTGGCAGGATGGGGCTGAGAAGGGGCTAGGTATCATTATTTAAATACAATAGAATATTTTCAATAAAATGTTATGGTAAATTAGTGATTTTTAGGGATCCCCCTTAGAAGATCAATTTTTGATAAACATTACTTTGTAAAAACAAATTTTTACCATATAATATCACAAATAATATAGCAGGTCTCCAACAAAAAGGAAAGCACTATTTATTCACACAACAAATATTTAAATCTTTTTTTTAATGTTAAGAATTATATCTAAGTAATTTCTGCCATAATTAAGTTAATTTTAAAAAGATATCACATTAAGGCAATTTCTTTCTAGGTCAGTTGTCCAAGACTAACAAAGTAAATACTCTGAGACATCTGCCAATCAGGACCGAAAAGATTTCTATCTACCTTCCGTTTTTCAAGTTGTAGTGAAAGCCAGTGCAGTACTGTAAAAAGCTTTGCCGCCTTCCTACTCTTAGCTACAGCATTTATTTTCTTAATAAAGGACCTGAGGAACAAAATACTAAATGATATGCCTGGAGTCTCATGGCAGCAGTTAAGTAAGAAAACCCAGGAGTATTGGTATTCATCAGTAGCTCAATAGGCCTTTTCCTTCCTTTAAAAAAAAAAGCATAACTTGCAAAAAGAGGGTCCCAGAGGCAAAGCTCTCATAAAGAGAGATTTCACGTCCCACGTGCTCTGGCTTGGCCGAGGACCATGTCACCAGCTCATTGTGCACTGTGGCAGTCCTGTGCTGGTGCTGTCTGTCTCCAGCTTATGACAGAAAAGAAAAGGAATATTTTGTGGTTAGGTCTTTACAATAAGCATGCATAGCATGTCCAATATATACATGACCCCCTTACCAGGTACTGAGAGAGAGACACAAACATGCTAAGTGCCTCACTCACTACAGCATAAGAGGGAATGAGAAGCAATCAAATAAAGTACAAGGAGGACTAATGGGGGGAGAATAAGTGAGCAAGGGAAAAGGCTGACCATATTTTGAAAAGAAGGAAGGGGTAGAAAAAGGGAAGGAAGGGATAGAGGAAGGGAGAGAGGGAGGAAAAGAGGGAGGGAGAGAGAAAGGAAGGAAGGTAGGTAGGAAGGAAGGAAGGAAGGAGGGAAGGAAGGGAGGAAGGGAGGGAGGGAGGGAGGGAGGGAGGGAAGGAAGGGAGGGAAGGAAGGGAGAAAGGCCAAGAGGACCAGGATAGAGAATCTGGAATTCATACCAAGAATAGCAAAGAGCTTTGGAAAATTTGCTAAGAGTCTTTGAGTAGTAAAGGCAGGGTAAAGCTAAATTGCAGAGGATCTTGAATGACAGGCTAGGATTTTTTTTTTTAATAGAACTAGGGCAACCACTCAGGGCTTCTAGAAGAGGAATGAGATGATCAAAACTCTGCTATTGGAAGAGGAATCTGGTGGCTTGCATATCACAGAACAGGATGTGGAGGAACCCGGAGGCTGGAACAGGGGCTACTACTACAGTCATTAATGGGCAGCTAGGGGGCATGGTGGACAGAGTGCTAGGTCTGCAATCAGGAAGATTTATCTTCCTCAGTTTAAATCTGGACTCCAACACGTTCTAGCTGTGTGACCTTGGGCAGGTCCTTCTGTTTGCTTCAGTTCCTCCTCTGTAAAATGAGCTGGAGAAGAACAGAGCAAACCACTGCATTATCTTTGCCCCAAAACCTCAAATGGGCTCACCAAGAGTCAAGCACAATGGAAAAACAACTGACCACCCAAACCAGCAGTCATTCACTCAGTAACCTGGGCAATGAAGATGGGCCAGAAAGGACTCTGTCTCCTGAGGGGACTTTCTCATTTTAGGGGGAGATGCTGAAGGCCTGATGATGGAGCTGGCAGCAGGTAACAGAGGGGAGAAATGGTGGTGGAACAAGGGCTATGTCCTGGTACCATCTGGCCCTGGGACCCAGGGGAAGCCTGGAGAAAGGAGCTGGGCTGGGCAACACGCTCTCCCGAGATCTGAGGTGCTAAGATGAGCCCAGGTCAGGCGGCCTTACCTTACAAGCTCTGTAGAGGTACTTTTTATCCTGAGTTAGATGGTAGAGGGATAAGAAAGAGTAACCATTTCCTGCCGTCCCATGGCAAATTCCATAGCCTTTCCGTAGTAAGCCTCTCTGCCAGATTACATCACTACATTCCATAGCATCCTTCAAATATTTTTCCTCCCTAAAGATCTGGAGAATTAAAAAGAGAAACAGATTTTTAAAGGAATTTCTTTTATTCTGATTTAGAAATGTCTCTCTTGAATAGCAAAACATGTTCAAGTGTTGCTATGAACGTGATCCATTTGAAATAGTGCTCAAGAAGAGGAAACCGCAGGAGCGAGAACTGGTCTCCAGGCTCCTAGCTCAGCCTCTCCGCCTCCTTGCCCTCCCACCATGTAACTGGTTTTCTCCAAGCCATTCTCAGTCTTTGTTCTGGCTGTGTGAATAAAAGAAAACGAACTCTCCCAACACATCTGACAAGAAGCCAGTGTCAGCACCTAACTCCCCAACGTCCCTTGGGGGGTGATACCCCAATGTATCTAAGAGGGCTGCTTTGGTGTCCAGGCCCACAGTTCCTATCGACGTTACCTGGCTGACAGGAGTACCGTGACACCCACACGACGACTCCTCTGGGGAGATCTGTCACAAAGAGAGTGGATCATGTTTGTGAAAAACACCGCCCCCTCCTGAACCTCCTAAATCCCGTGTTGCCATGGATGGCATGGCCCAGCGGCCACAGCTCCGCTAAGCGTATGTGCAGCAAGAAGGGCAGCCCCCGTGTGGCCCAGAGGGCCCAGGTGACTGAGGTGGCCCAGGTGGCCCAGGTATCCAGGGTGGCTCAGGTAGTCGGGCTGGCTTAGGTGGCCGGGGTGGCCGAGGTGGCCCGGGTGGCCCAGGTGGTAGGGGTGGCCCAGGTCGGGGTGGCCCAGGGGGCCGAGGTGGCCGAGGTGGGCCGGGTGGCCCAGGTGGCCGAGGTGGCCAGGGTGGTTGGGGTGGTCTAGGTGGCCCAGGTGGCTTAGGTGGCCGGGGTGGCCCAGGTGCCTGCCTGTCTGGGGCGTTCCAGCTCCCCCAGCTCTCCCCTCCTTTCCTGGCCCCTCCCATGCCAGGAATCCCGTCTTTGTCTGCTCTCTGATCTCAGCAGACTTTTTTTGCTCTATCATTTATAACTGCTGACTGATTGATTCTGTTTCATCCTATTTAGCACCGGCCCACATATTGCTGTGAATCAGAGTCTTAGACTCCAGGGGACCTTCGAGATCATGGGGTGTAACACCTTCATTTCACAGATGAGACATTAAGGCCAGAATAGTTTTCCCTGGGTCACACAGCTAGATAGGAGCAAACCTGGAATGAGAACTCCAGGATTCTGGACCCCTCCTTTTGTGTCCTCTCCTTTCCATTATGCAGTCACTACTAAACATTTTGTCTTCTCCATTCCATGCCTCAGTAACCTGGGAGGGAGAATTCTTTTGGATGAACACACCCTAAAATCGCAGGGAATCCGGGCCCTGGAAGTGGACTTGAATTCTCAGCACTAGCCTTTCTGTGTCAAATGGAGGTCAGAAAGGACCGGCTTCCTCGGCCTCAAAAGGGTGGGAGTCAGAGGGTCCGCTCTGACTGTGGCTGGCAAAAGCCAATTTCTGGGAGAAGGAGGTGGAGGGGGTGTGAGGAGCGGTCAAAAAGAAAAAATCTCTCATCATCACTTTACTGCAGGATACAAAATTTACCCTGCTTCAGTACAGGTTCTGGACAGCATGGTACCAAAACTAACTTCTTTCTTAGAAAGAAAAGGTTTATTTTAGTTACAACAAATTCTACTAAGTCCTAACAAAGATGTTTACAAGTCCCTTCCAATGTAACAGTAAGTCTAAGAAATCTGTTGTCTTTTGGGTATACAATTCTGAATGTATAATCATTATGGCTGAATAAAATGCTATAGATCCTTAATGTTCTTTGATTTATTTTTCAAAATACATTTTTGGGAGGGAGAAAGGCACGTAACTTTCTCTGCAATCAAATTTGTTTAGAAATATAATAGAAGCTGAGTTAGGGGGAAGAGAGGACTGACTTGTTTTAGCAAGATTAGGCAAAAAAAGTGAAATGAAGAAAAAATGGTGTCTCAGAAAAATATTAAGGACTCATAATCTTGGAAGCTTTAGAATAGAAACACCCATTTGTATCTTGAGAGAAACAGGTGAAATACTCTAAGGGCAGTAGCAGCAATACTAATGCGTCAGAATTCGTTAAAATGAGAATTTAACAGAAGTGATAAGCAATTATGCCAAATGGCTGATAAATCACCTCCCTGGTCCCAATTCCTGATGAACACAAAATGCAGGGTGCTGCTTTCTGAGCCACAGAGGAATCTTTTGTTCTTCTAAATGGGAAGCTATTAACCTGCAACATTTCTCTTTAGACATAACCAAAGGAAAAGGTGAGGAAGAATTCCGAGGATTTCAACAAAAAAGGCAAAAATCTGATTGAGAAATGAGTGCACCTCACGACTATAAATACCAATTCCTCCAAAGACTAGGTGAGTTAGCAAAATTTTCAGCTTATTCACAAGAGCCTCAGGATTGGAATATCTAACCCGCTGCCAGCCTGGGGTGACATTCGAGGACAAGGCTGTGAAGTTTCCCTAAAGCCTGCCAGCAACCGGCTCCAGCCAATGTGAGCTCTCCTTTAGTTTCCCCAGCAACAACAAAAAAACATTCACTTGCTCACTCCAAAAAAAAAAAAAAAAAAGCTTCGAAAAGTCCTTCCATGAGCAGAGATACTCCCGATAACTGGTGTTCAAGGGCTTTAGACACAGAGGAAGTGAGCACATTTCAGAACTGGTTCATCTTTTCTATTCTGCTGGCTAGAACCATCTCAAATTTGTAGACATAAGAGAAGAGGGATGAGTTAGGAACACTCTCCCGTGAATATCTGCCTTGACTCATTTCCCCACAGCCCCCCGCCCGGCGATCCCCTACACTCCTGCTGCTGCAGCCTAATGCAGCAACGCGGAGCAGACTGACATCCAACACTGACGTGATCTCAGACTTTAGCTTATTTCTTTGATTCCCTTGGACCTTCTTGTTTGTGTCTGGCTTGGTCTTGTGGCTGCATTTGCTGTTTTAATTGCACAGATTCCGTCAGTATTTGCGGCACTCTCGGGGTGAGCACTCACATTTTCTAACTCCCTGACCTGCGCTCCTTTCAGATTATGCTGTTTCTCAGCTTAATATACACACTGCTTTTACAAAACTTATCTGTGTCCTCTTGGACACATCCTAACCCCCGGCAGCTATCGTCCCATCGGTGTGGCCGCCGGCCGCCGGGTCAGGAGGGCCGTGACCGTGATTGCTGCTGAGGACGTGATGGGGCAGCAGGATGTCCTGACCCCTGTTGCCTGCCTACTTTCTCCATTCAACCGGAAGGCTGAGATTAGCGGCAGAACAAGGCGGAAGGACTGCCAGTGCCAAGGATTCCTTCGCAGCAGGCTTCTGCCCGGCTGAGCTCGGTGAAACGAGGTTGTGGGCACAGAGAAAGCCCTCCAGCAGCCACGCTGCCTAGACTCTATGTCTATGTGGCATATGGAGGGATATTTATACGGAGAATATCAGACAGAAATCCATCTCTGGATGAGTGCACGCACGGCGGCAGAAACAGAGCTGCAGTTTTGCACAAAGGGGAGTGTGGGCAGCAGGAAATGCTAAATGGGATCCAGGGCTGCCTCTAACACAAAGCAGCAAGCGCTGTAACGTCCCCTTGCCTCGGACCCTTCTGAGAAGGCCTAAAGCAGGTCCAGGCCTGCGCTGAGAGCGACGTCCTCATGAGGAATTCTGACGGCAATGAAATTGTGACTCCCTGAGAAAACAGAAGGGCTGAGAAGCCCTCACTTGGATTCTTTGCCAAGTTGATAAAACTTGCAGCGTTTACCCCTCACCACCTTGGATTTCAGGGAACGTGCACACAACAACTTTGTTACACGTGACTGCTGCTTTTGTGCTCCTGGATCAGAAACCTTTCCCCATACTCATAGCCAATGCCCATGAAAACAAATAAAGTGCACGGTCGTTGAGAGATGCGATTCAGAAGACCACCATCTCTCGGGACAGAACTGTCAAATGGAGCAAATCATGGAAAAGAAGGCTGGGCAAGAGCCACTGTTCACTTTAGCTTACATGTGGTGATTTATCAGGAATTCTTTTTAATACCATACTGACACAGGCTTAAAACTTCTCTCTCCTTACTTCCCTCAGTTTTTGGGTGGACACCAAAGCAAAATTAAGTATCTTAATGTTTCTTTCAAAACCCCCATTTATAAAATTCCTGAATGCCATTCTCATACTAAAAGCCTGCCTAAGGTAAAAGGGGGGATAAATAAAGTCTGTGAGACGAGGTGATTAGAAGTCAAAAATCTATAGCTGATGAAATTGCTGAGAGGTAAGCATCTCAGCAGGACGAAAACTGCTGCTGTCTGAGTTCTGCCATTTAGTGAAACAAAAAAATAACCATTCTTAAAAAAAAGAAAAGAAAAGAAAGAAAGAACTTCTTCTTAGGAAAGTCTATGTACTGCCCAAAGTCAAAATGTAAATTTACTCGTACGAGAAAAGCTGGCCACCTTTACCCTGGAGGTTCATTACAAAGAGAGAAAACTGACCTTGTAGGCTTGGAGAAGCATGTATATGACCCCAGGGGCGCCGTGGCACCACTGGACTAATCTATCCGTTTCATTGCTTAATGACGATGGGTAATTTCCAGACCGGAATTTTTTATGTCGCACATAATCAACACTTGGTTTCACCAACTCTGTCAAGGTCTCCTGGTCCACATTCGATACTGGCTTTAAAATAAAACAAGACACACATACATTTATAATATACTCTTATAGCATTTAAAAAGATAATCATATAGTAAATGTAATAAAATCTCAAACCTCAACTACTTATTTGGCAATGAAGAGTTTCTGTTTATTTTAATTATTTGGTTATCTGAGATTTAATCAGAAATCCTTTATATTCAAACTCCTGGCATTGGAAAAATTATTTTTCTTAAAGAAATAATGAATATGATGAATACAAAAACACATGGGAAAGCTTATATAAGCGGATACAAAGTGAATGAAGCAGAAGAAAACAACTTAATCATTAAAACAATGTAAATAGAAAGACAACAACAAAACAGCTGAAACTAAATGCTGTGAAATTATATAATGAGCAGGCTTGGATCTGAAGAATAGAGTTGGAAAGATCCTTTTTTTTTTCCTTTTTTTTGGTACTGATAGAGGACTAAGGGAATTCCTGATAATGTTAAACTCCTTTTTGAGGTATTTTTTAGTTTTACTGAACTGGGCTTCCTCCTTCCCTCTTTTCTCTTCTTTGTTATTATATAGGACGGCTGTCTAGGAGAAGAATGAAAGGATACTCTGGAAGAAAGAGGTGCTTTGAGAACCCTCCTGTGGTACTTCATTTTTGATAAGTGACTGCCCCAGCTCCTTTTTCAGATATACATGACCTCAACATTGTCTCTATCAATCAAATAACTATTCAACTGTAAATAAATTTTATTTTTTAAAAGACATATGACTTTGGTTATTCTGAAGAGATCTGTATATACTGGAAAGGATTTGGCAGACTGGCCTTTTTCCACGTTTATCTGTCTTGTATAATTATAGCAAGTAAATAAATTATAGACAAATGGACTCAGATCTGGCCAGACATTAATTTCTTATCCTCAAATTTCTATTGTGGAAGAACTATTTACATTGGTACTTAAAACCAATCAGGTAAAATACAACAGTTTTACATTGCTATTGGGGCATTATCTATACCTCATTAATCACAGAAGCTATCACCAATTCTGCAGCCTCATAAGCTCTATTAGTTCTTGCATTAATAGGTACTTTTAAAGAGTGGAGATCACACAAAAATGGTCAGTCATTTTCTAACAAAATTCAACATCTAAGCAAACAGTCTGTTAGCTGACATATTTCCTGGAGTAAAATAAATCTTTGATTAAAGGTCAATTTGGTAGTTTCCCATGATGCTTCAATGAAAGGGAAAAACAATAACCACTGAGAATTTCTCATCCCAAAATGGAAATCTAAAAATCAGGACACAGCTAAAAGAAAAAGAAAAAAGGTTTGTATGTTTGTTGTTTTGGGCTGGAGAAAGAAGTGACAGACATGGCATCAAGGACAGAGTGAGTGTCGTGGAAGGACCGCCCTAAAAACCATCTCCTCGGGGCCCTACAACTCAGAGGGAGACTTATTTAAGGAGGAGTTTTGGTTAGCGCTGAGGGGATTCTGCTGGGCAGGGTCAAGGTAAGGACCACCGATGGAGAGAGTGGGAAGGGCTCCCAGAAAAGTATGCTGATGCTGTCCCTGAACACTGCCAGTGGGTGACAACCTTCTGCCCAGATCCTCTGTGGCTCACTGTACAGCAGACACCATCCAACGGTTCTGTCACTCGAGTGTCCCCCCAGGGGGTGAGGATTTAGAGGCAAGAAGTACATGTTTGAATAATGGCATTTTCATGAGGAATTTAACCTGCTGAATGTCTATAGCTTGTCCAGCTGCAGACCTTCCTCTTAAAGTCCTAGCTTCTAACAGCCTTCACCAGTGCTTGGGTAGATTTCATTTTAGTATTTCCTGGTAACAAATGAGTCTGAAGTCTTTGTCCTTATTTCTGAGGGAAGCAGCAAATCTTTGCTTCTAAACACCTCAGGAGGCAAGGGGTCCCTCCTCCTTGGAAGTCTGCAAGCAGAAACTGGGTGACCATGTTTGGTAAAGGAAGTAAGGAAGCTTATATGGCCAGTGGATCTGAAGAGAAATAAGAACTTAAGAAGTCACCAGCCCAGAACTATCTATTTCCTTTTCCTCTTGGTTTATTGCTAAGTTACTGCAACAAGTATTGTGGGGGGTGGGGAGTAGGAAGAGTGAGGGAGAGTGTTTTATGAGAAGAAATACCTTCCTGGCATACAAAGTTGGAGTTAAAAATGCATCTTCTAAGACTTCCAAAGAGTGAGTCAAGATGGTGAAATGAAGTCAGGAAGCTGCTCGAGTTTTTCCAGTTTCCCTCGAAAACCACAAGAAACTAAGCCCCTGAATATAATCTAGAATGACAGAGCCTATGAAGAGATGGAATGAAACTATTCTCCAGTTCAAGATAGACTGGAAGGACTTCAGGAAAGGTCAGTCTCATTAGGGTGGAAAGGATGCTCATCCCAGCTCAGATGGAATCTGGGAAAGCCAGTGAGAGGGTCCTAATTACAGCAGATCAGCAACTGAGGGTTCAGTAGCAGAGCAGACCAAGCGGCAGCCTCCAGTCCCAGGTCAGAAAGCAAATTGCCAGCCTGGGGAATCCAGGCAACAACAGGTGGGACTTGGTCAGGTTACCCTCTGCTATGAGCAAGACATTAAACACAAGAGGTCCTGGGCTCAAAGTCAAAGGTCAAAGCTTCACAAAAAGCTTGGGACTCAGCCTCCTGAAGCCCAAGGATACAACAGAAACCCCAAGTCACAAAATAGGAAGGAAGGAAGAAATGCAGGGAGGGATGGAGAGGAAGGAAAGAGGGAAGGAAGGAGTAAGGAAAGGAAGGAGGGAAGTAGGAAGGGAGGGAGGAAAGGAGGGAAGGAAAGAGAGAAGGAAGGAGGAAAGGAAAGAGGGAGGGAAGAAGGGAGGAAAGGTAGAAGGAAAGGAGGGAGGAAGGGAGGGAGGGAAAGAGGGAAGGAAGAAAAGAAGGAAGGAAAGAAGGAAGGAAGGAAGGAAGGAGAGAGGGAGGGAGGAGGGTACTAAAGAGAGACAGGGTGGAAAGAAAGTGGGGGGAAAATATATACAGAGGAGAAGATATACAGATATACAGATAGAGGCAAATATACAGCTGGTAGTCATAACTGTGAATGTGAATGGTATGAACTTTCCCATAAAATAGAAGTGGATATCAGAGCCGATTAAAAAACAGAATCCTACAATATATTGTTTACAATAAATACATTTGAAACAGAGATACATACAAAGTAAGAAAAAAAGGCTGGAACATAAATTATGCTTCAGCTGAAGCAAAAAAAGCAGGGTAGCAATTTTGATCTCAGACAAAGCAAAAGCAAAAAAAAAGACCTTATCAAAAGAGATAAGGAAGGAAACCACATCTTGTTAAAGGGTACTATAGACAATGAAGTAGCATTGATATTAAGTGTATATGTACCAAGTGGCATAGCATCCAGATTCTTAGAGAAAAAGTTAAACTAGTTACAAGGAAGAAATGGACAGCGAAACTATACTACTGAGGAACTTTAAACTCCCCCTTCTCAGAAGCAGATAAATGTAACCACAAAATAAAGAAAAAAGAAATTAGGAAGGTTAATACAATCTTAGAAAACTTAGATATGACAGACTTCTGGAGAAAACTGAACAGGGATAGAAAAAAATATACCTTCTTCTCAACAGTACATGGCACCTACACAAAACCTAAGGCATAAAAATCTCACAATCAAATTCAGAAAGCATCCTTTTCAGATCATAATGCAATAAAAATTATATTCAATAAAGGGCCAGGGAATTATAGACTAAAAACCAATTGGAAATTAAATATTCTGATTCTAAAGAGTGAACAGATCAAACAACAAATCATAGAAACATTAATTTCATCCAAGAGAATGACAATGAGACAATATGCCAAAAATACCATTTTCCCATTAAAAAAATAACAACAGACTATAAAAGTCACTCATAAATAGTAGTTATGCGTAACTGAGATAGTACTTGAGTACAATTACAAGTTTAAGCATCATTTGTGAGCAGGTATGGGAACTTAACCACTATTCTCACTTTTTTCCATGAAAAAATGTGTTTTGACTTTTACAGATTTTTTTAAAAATGTATTTAACCAAACCCATTTATTAAGTTTGGGACATATATACAATAAGTCTCCTAATAAGAAGTAAATCAAGAGCTTTGTGGAGGCCAGCTCTCTGTAGGTTAAAAATATTCCAACTGAAGTCAGTGAGAGACTAGAACCCAAGCAAAGAAAGGGATGGCAAAATGTTGGCTCATGGAGGCTTATCTCTAAACACCCAGACCACTAGGCAGTTTGGTACAAATAGTGTAAATGTTTTCAGTAGCATTCAGCTTGTGATCTGGGGAGAATTAATTAATCTGTGACTCAAAGCAAAGCAATGAAACCATATTCTCTAACAAATACCCATTTTATAGGAGGAAATACAAGTAAGTCTCTAGTTTCATTCTGTGTAAGACTAATAGATTGAAATAATATGTGATGACAAAAATGATAGTGATCAGTATATTGTGCTGCCAATAGAGCCTGACTCTAAAGCCAACTTACCTGCATTAACATGTAGTAGATTCCAGTCATACCATGAGCTGCTCCAACATACTGCTTTCTATGCCACTGGAATAATAGTGGGCAGCGTTCAGTTTTGCGTTCTTCCTTGGAAAAATCTCTACCTGATTCAATTATAGCATGTACTACCTAAAAGATGAAAAACATGTATCTCAAAAACTTGTAACAATCTTGTTCCAAATATTAATCTCTTTATCTTTAATACAATCTAACTCATTTTAATAACAGATCTCTAGGATTATACAGAATTCTCCAAATGAAAATTTCTAGGTACTCAGCATAAAGTATTTCCATTAGACAGATTAATAAACTGACGCTCTAAGATACCAGGAGCCTTTCCCTATATGTAGGACATTATAAAAATGTCAAAAGTAGTTTCTAAAAATAGCTTTTGTGGTACTTAGAAGGAATTACTACCTAATAGCTTACAATTGCTTTTTCCTGTCTTCTCTATTGATTATCAGTCTGAAGTGGGTAGTAGGTAAGAAATCAAATCTCTCGGACTACTTTGTTACTATTCTTTTCTAATTCTAACTTTATTTTTTTTCATAGGAAGGAAATACAGAAGACAAGAAAATATATCTGTTCAGACACTGTAGAAATGGGAATTGTTATGTCAAAGAAGAGATGGCTAAAGGAAGATCAACTATCTATCATTTCTGAGGATGATTAGGAACAAATAAAATCGGTTACAGCATAAGGAATTTACATTTGGTGCTAGGAAAGATGTTCTGAAAGGAAAGGCTGCTAATAGGTCAATGAAGGAAGCAGTGGATATTAAGTTTAGTCAGCAAGAAAAACAGAAGACATTTCTCCTGTGCCTGAGAATGGCTAACACAGTACAAGGGAAAGAACATGGACTCGGGAGGAGTTCAAGTCCTTGGTTCAAACTCCCTCCGATGTCTCCTTATTATGTCATCTTGGGAAAGTCACTCAATCTACCTGAACCTCAATTTTACTTTCTGGAGAATGAGCCAGTTGGGATAGATTGTCAAGGCGCTTCCTTCCAGCTCTAGACCCATGATCCTGGTCGTTGTCAGATTTTGAGATGACTATAAAGCTTGAATAGCTATCACAGTTGACAGTTATCTCCTGAAATCAATACCTTTCTGATAGTTGATTCAGACACTGTATTTGGACCAATCTCTGTATTCAAGTACAGTAAAGCATACAGGTAACCTGCCCGTCCATATAGGAGCTCATCTGGAAGATCTGCATCTGGACTTACAACTGTTTTCTGTAGCTGCAAAAGTCTTAAAAAAAATACCAAAAACAAAAAAAATTAAAATAAGACCAAAATCAACATCCTCAAAAGAGACACAGAATACTTCTTTTAAAAAGAAATTAATCCCCCATAGTCACATCTTCTTAGGACCTGATAAATGAGGTCATCCTTGATTAAGGGAGAGAGTACAAAATCCTCCAAATCCTTCTCTATCCCCACTAATTCGTCTCCCTTAATAGATATTCGTTAGCAAGTCAGCATAGAGCCCTAGCCCAGAGAGCTTTCATTAAATGCCAGTTAAGGCATCTGAGAAAAATATTTAAAGAAGAGTTTATGACTATGACTCAAAGTAACATGCTCATTCCCTAAAATATAAACCAAACTCGTGTGTCAGCTGTACAGACAGCTCCAATGGAACCTTGCCCACAGGAAGACAGAACTTGGTTTTCCATTAGGATGCCTACAGTGTATATTACAAGTCTTTTAGTACCTAAAGTGACACATTTGTCCCCCTCTGTCTCATATGAGATGGGCACAAAAGCAATTTTTCTGAAGTACTTTTCCACAGCAATAACCCCAACTAGGAAACAAGAGCAACACTTTCAGCTTAAAACTCACTTTGAGATGCACTCTCTGGACTCGCTGTTACTCTTTAGCTTGTGGTACACCACAGCACCCACAGCGAGGGGTCCCGCATCCCCACAGAGAAAAGTGACCCTGCGGCCATTGAGATTACGAAGTGTTCTCTTCACATAATCCAGAGATCGCAGCAGGTAGGCCTGGTCCGAAGTGACACGGTACATCTGCAGATACAGAAGGGCTATGCCTAGAATAAATCCCCACCCCCAAAAGAAAAGTGTTATTACGTTTCCCTTCTGCCTCAGCTCCCAGAGCAGTACTTAGGATCCACTTATAACAAATCCACCATATTAGGATAAAAAACAGTTTCTAGATGGTGGTGAATAAAGAAGACCAAGCTCCAGAAGCAGGAGGCACAATGGTCCCAGATAAAGAGCTTTACTTAGAGCAAGGATGCTGCAAGGAACCATTCAGCAGAGGATTTTATCTCCAGTCTGTTCTTTGTCTATTTAAAAACCAAGAGCAGATGAATCTTCACTTAGCCAGCTCCATGAGGAGCACAGCAAGCGGAATTCATGTCCCTCAAAACTAGTACAAGGACGCCACTGAGTATAACTAATAAAACGATATCTAAAAGATCCTTGAAAACAGCACTCACAATGAAGGTTTTTTCTATTTGTTTTTAAATTTACACTGAGCTTACTCAGAGTAGACAGTTACCTATGTGCAAACTAAAAACCAACCAACCACAACAGATACAATGCAAGGTTCTACTTAAAATGGCCTTAATTTAACTATGTGAGGTTGGCACTATATGACTGGCAAAGAAATTCTTAAAATAGGATACAACTTTGGGTGAGTGGTGAGCCAAAAGTCAAATACTTTTCTTTCTTTCTTTCTTTCTTTCTTTTTTAAGTCAAATGCTTTTCTTTCTTTTTTTTCTTTTCTTTTTTTTTTTTAAGTCAAATGTTTTCAAACTGACCAAATGCAAACTGTTAATGACAGATACAACCAACAAGATACTGAAGAGCAAGCCCACCTGGGCTAGACGCCATGAGAAGTAAACAAGGGCACCTGGGGGAAAGGCCTGCTGCTAGCTTCTGTGAGTCCTTCTTAGATGTACTTTAGTTTTTATATTTAAACTCATTTTAGCCAGATTAGGTTTATAATTGCATTGGGGGACCAGTTTTCCTTGCTGTTATATGTCTGTCTGGCCTCCGACATCTGTTTATTATTGCTGGCACTAAGTACATGTTATTGATAACCACCACCACCCCCCCACACACACACACCACCTAATTATATACTTATAGTACATCATGCTAACTTTAAAGGGGAGGGAAATGGACCAAAGAGAACAGAATTGTTGATTTAGAAGCAATCCAAGATGTTCTGACCTGTTTTAGAATAGAAACCCCTCTTCAACACACTTGATGGCCTCCAATGACAGGAAACCCATGGTTACCTAAGCAGCTTAATTATTAGGAAACAAGTCTGTCCTTATGTCAATCCCAAATCTGTGTCTTTGAAACTTTCAAAAACTACCTTTTTTTATGCCGAGTAGAAAAAGTCTTAATGGTGGGCCTTCAAATGCTCTAAGACAATTATCACAACTTCTCTACTGCTGGCTAATTGTTCCTAGTTCCTTCAAAAGATTCTCATGAGAATAAGGCCTCAAAGCTACTATCTTCTAGTAGCTTCCTAAGGCCTCCTGTCTCATTAAAGGCCTTCCCAAAAAGTGCAGCCAAAGCAAACCTGATATTCTCAGTATGATGTAGTCAGGGTAGGACAGGAGATCTGTCACCCCAAAGACTAGAACCACATCAGCCTTTTTGGCTGCCATATCATGATTACCTACAGTCCCTTAGAATGCTCAGACTTTCCTACCAACCTCTCCCACATCTTATATGTACCCAAAGCTAATTTAACCTAATTATAGAGGGAACTTTACTGTTAGGATTCTTACAAGGGGCTAAGTCACTGGAATGGATAGAATTATCTAATTTAGCATGGTACTTAACAGTTCTCTATTTCAGTAATGTATTTACTAGAATTCCATGAGATTCACACCTTTAAGAGAGCATACTTTCAAGGAGCTCCCACAAGCCCACTCTCGGAGGCGGAGTCTGATTCCCATATTCTAGGGGATTCAGAGTCAAGAAAGTGATTCGAGATTCCACCGTGGTGTTGGCCGGAGACATTAGGGATTCAGAGAGGCTGGGGGCTGAAGGACAAACCTTTGGATTCAGAGACATTCAGACAAGAGTTTTCAGAAGCCAAGAAAAGAAACAGGCCTCTACAAAAGCTTTAAAAAAAGCTAACCAGGCCTCAGGAAAAGATTCAGGACTTGAAGGAGAAAATAAAGGATCTGGAGATAAGATTTGGAAAGAGACAGTAAAGGACTTTAACTCCTGGCTTCATTTGGAGTGATTATACTGAACTGAAAGGAAGGCTGCCTCTAGAAGCTCCCCAAGAAATCTGCTCCCAAGAGAATGATTATGACTTAGAGAAACATAACATTACACTTTACAATTACAATTTATGTCTGCTAATCTCAACTAGGCCCTTACTGCATTAAGGCAAGCCTTTCCTTCCTTCCTGACTTTCTTCAAACTACTTAGAGTAGTTTCCTTTTTTCACTACTCCGGATTCCCTTCTTCTTCCCCTTATTCTCAGCACTCTCACCTCATGGCTTAGAGATCACAGAGGGTATTAACTCTGAGCTCCTTCTCCACTCCTCTATATCTCAAAACCCCTTGCCATGAGCTCTCATTTTCTATCCTTTAACTCCACTCTCTAAGGAGGATATGGGCCCTATCCTCATCTTGACCAGTCCCTCTGACTGGACCTTTGATTCTGTGTTCTTCCTGTCTCCACCAGCAGATTGTCCCCATGATTATCTTTCTTCTCTCTTACATCTTTCCTTATCTACTCATTCACTCCCTACTTCCTACAAAAGTCTCGATCTTCCCAAGCTTTAACCCCACACGTCCATCCCCATCTGATTCAACTTCAAGCTCTCATTTCCTTTTGTCTTCCCTTCCTCTCCTCTCACTCACTTCTCAGGAATCTGGCTTCTGACCTCTGTGCTCCTTCACTGCCACATCCAGAGGCCTTTTCTCACCTCTCCGGCTGCTCGACATCTCTGCAGCCCTGAACATTGCTGACCCACTCTCCTGCTGAGGCCTCTTCTCCCTAGCTTTTCTGACACTGATCCATCTGCATTCCATTCTGCATCTCTTCAGCCTCCTTTGGTGGACGTTCATTCACAGACTGCCCTCCAAGCTGTGATCACAGCACAGCTCTGTCTTAGACAGGCCCTCTTTTCTCTCTGTAAACTCCTTCCTCATCCTCTTTAGTTATGCTGGGTTCAGGTGACTCCCATTTCTACACACCAAGCTGCTGAGCTGCACTTCTTTTATTACCAGTGGCTTGCTTGGCCTTTCACATATGGTGTCCTGCAGAGGTATCACACTCAACATGTCTAAAACACCGCTCTCTATCTCTCTCCCAAAACCCCTCAATATATATGTGTTTGGGCGGAGAGAGACCACCATCCTTCCAGTTACTCAGCTTTGAGTCATCCTTGATTCCCTACTCTGCCACCTTATAGAGCCAACCAAATGTCAAACCTTGTCAAATTTATCTCTGCAACATTGCTTGTAGCCTTCCCCTTCTACCATTCTCATAAAGGCCTCAAGAAGGCATATCTAGACTACTACAATAACCTCCTAATTGGTCTTCACAACTCAAGTCTCTTTCCTCCACAGAGCTGCCAAGGCCCTTCCTAAAGGGTAGATCTGATCCTGTTACTCCCTTGCTGAATAAACTCAAGTGGCTTCCTATTACTTCTAGAATCAGATGAAAAATCCTCTGTTTGCCAATTAAAGTGCTTTACAACCTGGCTCCCACACATTCTCCAGTCTGGTCAAATTGGCTCTCTTGCTGCTCTTCCCCTAAGCCTACAATGGTCTCTCCCCTCCTCCTCCCACCTCCCAGGATCTTGTTTCCTCTCAAACCATCTTAAATACTACCTCTTGTATGAAACTTTCCTGGGCTCTTCTGCCCTATCCCCCCAACTTGGCTCCTGGGGCTTCCCCTTGAGTTATCTTATATTCATTTTGACAAACTTCCACAGGAACATGGTTTGTATCCTCAACACCCAAGCATAATACCTGACAAGGAATAGTGGCATAATAAATGTATGCCGTTTGATTTATCTGAGTAGATATGGTCCATTTCTGGACCCTGACTTTTTTTTTTTGACAAATATGTTAATTATCCCTTCCAATTTGTGTCAACTGCAAGTTTTGAAACTAAAATGCTTCCCCCATTATTCCTCAACTGCCAAAAAAATTAGAGCTAAGCATTGCTAACATGTTGAAAACACAGATTTCTCCTTTATTTATTTAGATGGTCTTTCTATTCTATCTTTAAATACAACAGAATCTAAAAACCTTAGTGTTGGAAGGTGTTTGTAAGAGGTTTTCCCATTAGATTCCAATCTGGAAGCCAATCAAAGTTTTTGTCCTTGGCATACATAGCATTTGCTGTGTTTATATATTAAATTCAGTCTACAGGTATATCATCTTCTTAAACAGCTAAAAGGTTTTGATTATGTTATAGTAATATAGTATAGTATGTGTATAGTAATTAAAGTAAATCTAATGGTTGAAAGCCAGCTCCTGTGAACTCCCTAAGTCATGGAGTAGTTTTTGCCATCATGTATGTCTATTTCTTAAATTCCCCCTTAGTGTCATCAACTAGGCTTAAAGTTTTCTGAAAACAATGACCTCATCCTGATTTCCTTTGTTCCATCATTGTACTGAATGAACCACGTATACGTGAAGTAAATACTCATTTGGAATATTAGTAGACATTAGAATCTAGAAAAGGAAATTCAAATCTTAAGATTTTAGGAGACCTGTAAGTCTGGAAGGACAAAAACCTGAAATACAACCTTTATTTCAATTGTTAATTTTTAAGCAAAATAGTCTAAGAAGAGTTATATAAACTTCCTAGAATGTTAAAAGTTAAGAATCCCTCTTCTAAAGAATTCTGCCTGCTATTCAACAGCTAATGTGGTTGTTTGCATCTATTAATAAAAAGATTCAAATTTCCTGTTTTCAAAAGATGGGCCCAGTATTTCATTCACTTCTAAACTTATATGGATGGCATATAAGATATGAATATATATGATTACTTAATCATCTTAATCATCAAAAATCCACTTGATCATAATGAACCAGAAATTATCCCCATTTGATAGATGAAAATTGAGGCACAAGGCAGTAAAGAGGTATGTAAAAGGTATAGTAGACACAGGTGGTAATAAATGACAGCTAGAACTCTAACTCAGGTTTCACTTTGCCTCAGATCAGAGAATATACTATGCCAATACAATATACTTATACAATATCTTCATGGGCAGTTAGCTGCAGAGCTAAAAGTTCAATCAAACAAGATTTTTTTTTTTAATGAAAAAGTTCAAATGTTGATTACCTACTCAAAAATTCAAAAGGCAAAAAAGAAGAGCATTTGATCAATAAAAAATCAGTTTAAAGTAATAACTTCCATTTCTTTAGCATCTTGAGATATAACAAGGGCTTATTATCCCAAACTCTTATTTACCAATAAATACTTAGTTATTTTAAAAAGAGAAAGACTGGAGATCCTGCAAGAGAAATATAATCCAAGAAATCCCCAAAGGTGCTCCAGGCCTACCTGTCCAGCCAGTGTATGTAGAACAATCATGAGGATCAGCAGTCTTCAGGCCTTCTTCCATCTGCTGCAGCAGGTCCTTGATTTTAGCTTGAATCCTCTTTGAAAAACTGGAGGTGATCTGAATACCCAAGCAAAAAAGGAGGGGAGGGTTATGTAGTGAGAAAAATTTAAAACTATTTTTTTTTGCTAAAAATAACATAGAAGCTATTCATTCTAGATCACCAATAAAAACAACTGCCCTTTCCCCCTCCATTAACTACCACCGCCTTCCTACAGCTTTAAAGACTCAGATGCAGATGTTTTTAAGACTGATCTTGATTTGAGTTTAAACTATGCACCAGTAAGCATCTCATAGCCCTCTGCTGAAACCATGTGGCCAGATTCCTAACTGAGAGGGTTCTGAACAATTTCTTCTCTTTCTTGTGCTTATCACTTGCCCAAAGGACAGTGAGCTGGTCACCAGCATCTAAACTCCTTCTCTCAAGTGGCTCAAACAAAAAATAGCATCCTCCCAATGCCAAATACACAAACATGTAAACTTTGCTCTAATGATGCTACACAGCAAAAATGTCCTTCAAAGGTTTAAAATTGCCCAGAAACATACTGATCACTGGCAGTTTTACAGACACCTCAAGTTTATTCCATGGTTTCAGTGATAGGAAGAAGGCCTTGAACTAACTAGTTCTTTATACAGTAATAATTGCTAAGTACCTCACTTTGGGGACAAGCTATCCTTTTAAAAAACATTTTCAAAAAATCTCCTCCTCCTCCCTTCCTATCAAGCCACTATTTTCTTTGATTTATTTGCTTTATATCTTACCATATAAATCTGCAAAAGGATTTACAACTTTATTCAATCCCAACAAGGGGGAAAAGCCCAGAAACCAGAAGACACAGGGAGAACAGCCATATTTACAAGATGCCTTAGTGGCCCTGGTTTTGAGACTTATTTATAGTGATTACATTGCAGTTGGAAGGAAAATGCTTTTCTTCTCCAAGCGAGGCAATTTGCACAAACAAGGAGGCCCACATGTGTTATAAAGCAAGCATATATTAGGATGAACACTAATGGCTTGTATATAAACTCCTCACAGTGCTCCAGTCTGTTATAATTGCATCTATTATTCCAAATAGCATGTAATAGATGTTTATAGGAAGATTTCATTTTTGCATTCACATTATTTCTCATGATAGCTGATATTATTATTAGCATTGTGACAGAGTTGGGGGGTTTTTCCCTCCCTTATCGCAATGAGATTTTAATAAGCCAGGGGCAACTAGACAGCTCAGTGGATGGAGCACTAGCTCTGGAGTCAGGAGGAGCTGAGTTTAAATCTCAGAAACTTAACACTTTTTGGCTGGGTGAGCCTGGTCAAGTCACTTAAACCCAACTGCCTCAAGGAAAAAAAAAAAAAAAAGGTAATAAGCCGCACCTCTCCCGTGTTTTCAGAATGGGCCACCATATTCTTTCTACACAGTACTTTAGGAGAAATCTAAGGCAGAGAAAAATCTTATTTTTCATTAACTCAAATGGAAAAAACAGAACCCTCACAGCATTTCTCTTCTCCCACACTTCTCAATCTCTAACAATAGGTATGGACTCGTACTCAGCGTGAATAAGAATCCAAAGAATTGTAGTCTTATCCTGCTGAAGAGAAAACAAGTAGATTTGTGTGTTCTCGCATCTTTTGGGTCAATAACAACTTTTGTTGTTGTTGAGACTTTCATGTTAACTCTCCGTGACCCCGTGGACTATACCATCCGTGCATTTTCCTGGCAAAGTAGTTTGCCATCTTCTCCAGTGGATTAAGGCAAACAGGATAGATAAGAGATTTGCTCATCATTACACAGCTGGTGAGTGTCTGAAGCCAGATTTGAACTCAAGTCTCCCTAACTCCAAGAGTAGGGCTCTATCCATTGGGCCACCCAGCTGCCTCATTCAGTCACATCCAAATAATTAGCAAGACCTGTATCATTTATTGTAAAGTGAGGTGTCTAGCAACTATTACTCTATGCAGAACTAGTTAGTGCAGGGTCTTCTTCCCTGAGATTCAGTATTGAAAAAACCATGGAATAAACTTGAGGTGTCTATAAAACTGCTAAGGCTCCATTACTCATTACTAACAAATTCTTGGTGGGTTTGAAACACAGCACTGTATCTCCCATTCCTGTGTGTGTTTCTCATTTTTGTAAGCATGAATCAGCAAAAGTGCCTTCTGAGGCCTTTCCTGAGCACTCTGTGAGAACTTTTCCTTGAGCTGATTTGGTTTCCATATGTATATCTACACGTGTACACACATACACACACCCCTTTTGTATTCACTTAGCTGTACAGAAGGTATTTCCTTGAATTTGAGGACTGTTTTCATTTTTATCCATACCCAAAAGGATTAACACTATCACTCAGTCCTTTTGGACATCTCAAATGGGATGTTACATAGGTATCTCATATTTAATGGGTCTAAAAGAACTCATTATTCCCCTCCAAACCACTTCCTTTCTTCTTCCCAATTTCATCCTTATTATCAAGGGAACCTCCCAAGCTTGCAATCTCAGTGTCATCCTCAACTCCTCCCACAACCTACATATTAAAATAAAACTCCTCACTCATCATACATTGTAAAATACTCTTATTTCTACTTTTACAACATCTTAAGTATATGCCCCCTTCTCTCTACTCATATAGTCACTCATCACTCCTCACCTAGACTACTGCAATAGCTTTCTAATTGGTCCCCCTGCCTGGTATTATCTGCAACTTATTACTTCATCCATGAAGCAATATTATTAAAAAGACCTAAAAAAACTAACCTAAATATTAAAATCAAATTATTAATAAAATATTACTTATACTTGAAAATATAAATTTCAACTTGAGCAACTTAACAATTCTAAAAATCAGGCCTTTTCTAGTTAATTACAAATTTGATAGCTGCAAACATTTAGTTTGGTTCAGAGAGAATACACACACACACACACATTATACATGCTGTTCTTAAAAAGATGAATAACTGTTAAGAAAAACATAATAATTACATAATACCTTCAAAATTAATGGGAAAAGGCATCTTCTAAAGTTAGAATTTAACATGCATGTCTATCAACTAGAGTATAAGCATGGCATAGTGCATTAAAGGCTTCCATTAGATCAGGGCATCAGTCATGTCTCTTATCTGCTCTAGCTGGATGGCCAGGCACCGGTCATCAGGTCTCTCTGTGCTTAAGACAGTTCTCTAAAACTATAAATGACAGACCTCAGCAAAGGGTAGTTCCACACATGGAGTGTCCTACCCAGATGGGTTCTAGGCTTGGAGCTAGGTAGATCTGAGTTCAAGGTCATTCCCTGGTACTCTCTAGGAAAGATGGAGGAGCCCAAGTTACTTTATCTCTTCAGTCTCAAGCAACTTCCGCAGTGGAATCTTACTTTATGGAAAGAAACTTTGTAATTTAGGACTGAATATTAGAAAACTAATCATTTCAAATGGTCATAAAAATACTTAAAGGATTTTTATTTATTTTTATAATAGTTTTTATTTACCAGATATATGCATGGGTAATTTAAAATATTGACAATTGCTAAACTTTTTGTTCTAATTTTTCCCCTCCTTTCCCCCCCCCTCCCAGATGTCAGGTTGACCAATACATGTTACATATATTAAAGTATAAATTAAATACAATATATGTATACATGTCCAAACAGTTTTTTTGCTGTACAAAAAGAATCAGACTTTGAAATAGTGTACAATTAACCTGTGAAGGAAATAAAAAATGCAGGCAGACAAAAGTAGAGGGATTGGGAATTGTATGTAGTGATTCACAGTCATCTCCCAGAGTTCTTTCACTGGGTGTAGCTGGTTCAGTTCATTACTGCTCTTAAAGAGTTTTTATAAATTACATATTCATATGAACTGGTTTTTAATATTTTGTGCTTATGATTTAGGGACCGAGTTTAAGAAATACTATAGAATTTTGACAAAATTAGACTTGTCAATGAGGCTAAAAAATGATACTTAGTACAAGAAACAGTGATCCAAATAGTTAAAGCTCAAAAGGACATTTTTAAAAAGGGATGTGTGTGTGTGTGTGTGTGTGTACGCGTGTACCTGTCAGGAATGTGTTCTCTTAGAACAGCTAAATAAACATCTTTCTGCCCCCAGGAGCCAATGGATAAAGACTAACTCTGCTAGGAAGCTTAGCACCGTCACTGCTATAGGTCTTTTCCTGGGGGGTAAAAGCCTGTTTGGCCAGTGTCTGTATGCATAAATAGCCCAGATGGCAGGTATGAAGAGCTGTCCAGTTCCAGGAGTGTGGCAGTACTGTTGATGGTTAGAAATCTTAAGATCTACTGTAAAGTTACCAAATGTTTCAAAATTGATTCCAAAAAGTGATAAACTTTTAAATGAAAATGAGATGATTCTTTTGTATGTGTGATACATTCATACTCTTATATCATACAGGGATGGATCCAAATGTAATTTTATATCTATTCAACTCAGGTAAGTAATATTTTAATTTCTTAAAAGCCAAATCATACATCAATAATTGACCTATCAGCAGAAAGATCTGTGATGTGTGAAAACAGTTTGTGCTTTATGTGGGAAGTGTTGAACCAGATACAGTAAATATAGATATGCTAATCATCCTTCTCATCAAAGCATTTAATGAAGCTTTCTTTCTAAACTAGGACAAAGTATCCTCTTAATTCATTAATTAATTAATAAGCTCTGCTCTTAGGCTAACTCACCTCAACTAGACAACAGGGTTTTATGATGGCTTCTGCACGGTAAAGACTCTGGCCTGGCCATGTGCTGGCTCCTTCCCAGACTGACCAGGCCTAGTGCCCATCCCTATTTTTAAGGCCGAGGCAATCTGCTCAGGGTTTCACAGGTCTCTTAGCACTGGCTGCCTTTCTGGTTTTCCCAACCCAATGTAATCAATTGGGTTCATGAAAACAATGTTGCAGGGTCACAAGAAACGTACAAATGGTCACTGGCTGGATGACATCCCAGCAGGGTGCTGCGGCCTTAGAAGTGGGGTTTGGCTCTGAGGAGATGCACAATCACTACCAAACTTTGCTGGCCATGGCAATAGTCACAGACTTTCTTTCAGAACTAAAGCAAGACCCCACACAGCCACTTGTGAGACTGATAGCAGCACTTGCCTGAGCTCTCTTCCTGACCCCAAGTGTAGGCCATTAACCATTCTACCTTGCTGGTCTGGTGTTCCAGCTCTGTGTACAAGAGGACTGGAGGGTTCAGCGCACCCCGGATCCACAAGTCCCCTCTGTGCTGGGCACTGTGCCAGGCGTCCAGAGAAGTTTCAGTTCTGGGGGTCATACCTGTCGGTGCTCTGTAAATGCCTAATGATTGGTCACTTGATGCGATTTTAAAACAATAAGGGAACACTGTGCTCACTTACAAGACTGGATGACATCAAGATCAAAGAAACATCCAATGCTAGGAGAACGTTCTTCTCTGACCATCCCACAATCACCCTGAAAGTCAAGGGGCTAAAGAAAAAGACAAGCAGCTGGGGGGCAAGGCAAGTAATGCTGAGCTTCAGTTCCCACAATCTCTCAGCCTCTCTGGGCTTCCCCTCAGAACAAAGCCACTGTCGGCTGGGGGACCTCACCCTCCCAGTAGCCTGGCTAGCTGCAGTGACCAGCTGCAGACTCTCCCCGGCCCTCACAGCTTCCAGACAGGTACTCCTACAGCATGGGCCTGATCCTGGCCCTCCTGTGAGGACCAAAGGGGAGGCCCTAGAGGACAAGTACAACAATGAGACTGCGTGCCACGTATTAAATGCTCTGTGATTATTCTCTCATTTGATGCTCCCAGAATCACAGATCATTTTCCTTATCATTACTGTCACCACAAATGGTCAGCCAACATCCTTGATGTACACTACTCTCAGTGCTGTAGCCACAGGATGGCTACAACAAGAAGCTTGTCATTTAAATGGAGGAACAAATCAAATGGTGAGAGCAAATAGCCATCACACATGTGGAATATACACAAGATAAACAGTACTTTGTACATCCAGGTATCTAAACATATGACACTGGATTATGAGAGTATGTACATAAGAGAAATAGGAGACAGACAGACTCTAGTACTAGATCAAGCAAATCAAGCAAAATCTCAGTGCAATAAACAAATTTGCTACATTTCATGAACTGAAGTCGAGGAAAGGTATTTAATACTACTAAGAAGAAAAAAAAGTTGAGTTTGTCATACGCATCAGTGCAAAAAAACACTAAATACCCACCTACTATATCTTAGCACTCAGTCTGATGTTATAAAGGAAACAAAAAAATATTCTCAATATTCTCAAGGAATATTCAATTTTATCTGTAAAAAAGACAAAGCAGATTCCATGTAAGGTATGTTGGTGGCTGGCTAGGTTTTGGATATATTCAGCTCTTGAAGAACATGAAAAACTTGCCTTAAATAATATAAAAATATAAGCATCCTTTGTATAAATATTTATACATACTCTAATATTCTATATTAAAACCTAGTTGACATAGTTACTGTTGTCTCTAAGAGGGATAAAGAAGAATGCACAAAACATTTTTTTTCTAGGTTCCATAAAGAGCATTTAACTTAAAAGAAATACTTTCCAATGCTTTCATTTGACACTCAGAAAGCCATGGCTACACCTGCCCAATATGTATTTGGCTAGGCTGCTAAGTGTATCTTGCTTGAATGATTTTCAGAATTCAAGTGGCTTTCACTTCAACTTATGAAAAAAAAAAAAAAAACCAAACCAACACTCTATTGGCACTGAGCTTTTCTGAACATATGTTCACCCCCTAGCTCCAAAATAGATTTAAAAAAAAAAAACCCAGTGCTCTAGAGAACTGAAAGGGTGTTAACACTTCTCTTAAAGTAAGTCAACACAGCAGCTAAGTAGCTTTTAGCTTCTACAAAATTTATATAACTATTATTGCCATCATTTTCCTTTCCTCTCTAATATAAAGTGGGAAACTTGACACTTTATTTTTCAAGGCCCCCTAATCTACTTTCCTTTGGCCTCTTCACCATATTTTCTTTCTATAATGGCAAACAAAGTAAAATAGGTGGCTGAAGGCTTAGTTAATAGTAAAACATTCACTACAGCAATAGTATATTGATTAATTATACAAAACATTCTCTCTATAATTTTCTCTTGAATGAAGACTTTAGAATTAAATTCCTAAGCATGAACAAGAAAGTGAGCTATGCTTATATGTTCTAAAGTGTCCTAAAAGCAAATTTATGAGATTGAAAATATCACTTTTTTTTTTCCTCCCTGAGGCTGGGGTTAAGTGACTTGCCCAGGGTCACACAGCTAGGAAGTGTTAAGTGTCGGAGACCAGATTTGAACTCCTGAATTCAGAGCTGGTGCTCTATCTACTGGGCCACCTAGCTGCCCCCAAAATATCATTTTTTAATAAGCAAAGAGCAGACAATAGAAGGCAGCATCTTAAGATAAAACGCTTCCAATACCAACTCATTACACTGATCCTGCCAAGATTATGGGTAGTAAGTCAAAGTGTTCCTATTGGCAAGCAATAGTCTAGAAGGTGAGAAATTAGTCAAACTGAGTTATGAAAATAAGATTCTAGCGCCCAGGGCACTTTCCACCCAGTGGGCTTCATGCTTCATGCTTGTGAAATTGTGAAATTGGCTTGCCTTTAAAATTAATAAATGTTTTAAAAATTGCTGCTAAGGCTGGCTAAACTGCAGTAAAACAATATTCAGCGATGCTAGAAAAACCTTCTCTGATTATTCTGTTCCTCTTACTACGTTTGAAAGATAAGGGGCTACAGAAAGAGTCTTTGACAATAGCAGAGGGGTATGATGGAAGGAATGCTGAGCTCAGACTCCAACTGTGCCACTCAGAGCAAATCACCTAAATCGCTGGGCTTCAGATAGATGATCACTAGCTCTGGTTCTAGACTAATCACTCTGTGAAACCCAATTAAAGTCTATCTTACTCACAAATAATTCCGATTTCATCTGCAAAATAAAAGAGAAGGTTCTAAGGTTTTATCAACAAAACCAAAGATGGAGTGAGCTCTTATTTGGCCCTAAAACTGGCATGAATGACAGCTTTGGTTTCAGAGACCCAGTCAGACTTTTATGAGCTACGTAGTTCAAGACAAGGCTTTTAACTTCTCTGGGTCTCAGCTTTCCCATCTGTCAAATGGTAATGATAAGTCCCCTGCTCAGGCACTTTTTAAACCTTGAATATAAATGTATAAATGTGGGTTTCTGGTCAACAAGCAAAATATTAATTGGGATTTCTATATATCTCTAAGATAATCATAGCTGATGGTAATAAAAGAACCCCAAGGCATTACAACCAATCAACTGATCAACTAATAAGGCTTCCTAAGCAATTTTTATGGGAGAGTGATCTATTAGACATGGGGGATAAAAGACAAAAATATAACAACAAAATGGTCTCTGCTATGCCACATTCTACCTAGGAAGACAAATCTGCATCACTATAAGTATATACTAAAAAGACAGAAAAGAATTTAGGTAAAGGAGGGAAACCACTAACAGATATGGTATCAGGGAAGGCTTCATGCACACAGTGGCACTTTTAGCTGAATCTTGAAAGAAAGGAAGAATTTCAGAGGTGATGCATTCTAGAATAGGAGAGAGCCAAGAGATGGGCCATATTGGAAGAAGAACAAGAGGAGGCCCATTTTGGCCAGAGTACCATGTATCCACACAGGGGAGTGATGAACCTGGGATCCCCAAAATTTTAGTGCAGTTTAGTTACTAAAATTTAAGCCTGATCCAAGATGACAGAGATCCTGTGTAGAAGAGGACTGGAAGGTAAGTTGTGTACAGGTGTAGATCTTCCAACACTAACCATAAGAATTTTAAATAAAAATGTCAAATGAACATTGTAGAAAAAAAAAAAAAAAAACAAACTTTGCTGCCTAAATACAAAATAGAATGTTACATTCTGAAAGGAGCTAAGAAGCCCCTGGAGTTTACTGAGTAGTAGAATAACACAGTCATTCTTATGCTTTAATAAAAAAAATCCTCAAAATAATTAAGCAAACTCAAAGTAATTTCTGAGTCATCAAAATAGATTAGATTCTGTCCAATCTCAGTTCAGTGCTGAACATTTTGCCCCCTCTAATTGATAAGTGAAAACCCTCCCATTTATAAGAAGTGGATATGTGATTTAGAGTAATTTGTTCTGAACATAAAGTTTACCATATTTATGCATCTAAGAATCAGCCCAAATAGTTAGCAGCCAACCACATTTTCCAGATTTTTAGAAAGAAAAAAATAAGGGCAAAATGCTGTATAAGAGTTTTGGTTTCTAATCCTTGCATCAAGACACAAATTAGGGTCAACAAGGGTCCCAAGGATCAAGCTGAATATATTTGGGATTTAAGATACATTAAAGATTTGGTGATTCATCTCCATTAATTTCCCTTCCTTTCCTTCTCAAACAGATAAGAGTCCACACTGAAGAAGGTATAGGGGTGGATAGGAAGTCAATAGACACTAGGGGATCCATCACTGAAGCCTACTCAGTGAACAACATCACTTATTGTCATGATATTTTTTCAAGTTATTCTAATTAGGAATTTCTGAGTAATGTGACTAAAAAAGGATGATCAGTTTTTGTGTATTAAAAGCTAATAGAAAACTAAGTAATCTAATTCTATAGAATGAGTGAGTCAAAGAACAAATCATAGAAACAATCAATAATTTCATTAATGAGAATGTCAGTAATGAAGCAACATTCTAAAATTTGTGGAAGGAAACCAAAATAATATTTAGGGGAAAATTTATATCTCTAAACGTATACATTAATAAAAGAAAGAAAGAGCAGCTAAATAAATTGGTCATGCAACTAAAAATATTAGAAAAATAACAAGTTAAAAATCCCCAATTAAATAGCATAATACCAATCCTGAAAATTAAAGAAGAGATGAATAAAACTTAAAATTAAAAAAATTTAAAAAAAATCTCACCATTGAATAAGTAAAACTAGGAGCAGGAAGGAAAATGACAAATGGTAGAGAGGGTATTAAAAAAAAAATTGGGACACTAATGCACTATTGGTGAAGTTAGTCTAACCATTCTGAAGGATGATTTGGAACTATGCCCAAAGGGATATAAAACTGTACATGCCCTTTGACTCAGCAATACATGTCTATATTACAATGGGAAACAGAAAACATTTATGGCAGTTCCTTTTGTGATACTAGATAAGTGGAAAGTGAGGGAGTACCCATCAATCTTGGATAATTCCCATCATTTTCTGCCTTAATTCCTACACACAACTAGATGAATAAAATCGGAGAAAATCACTAAAGCATGCTAGGACAAATTCATGTCAACTGGATCCTCACTACTACAAGGCAATCCTTTTATATCTCCCTAATTACACAATGGCTTTTCCAAACCTTTTCACCCCTTTTCAGAATTTCCCTGGCACCCTCTTCTCTTACCTTGTCAACAACTCAGAACTTTGCCTCATATTTTGCTGAAAAATTTGATACCAATCATTAACATTTCTGATTCTACCCCCTCACCTCATATCACCCAGATCAATGGTATCCAATTCAAATAGAAACAGAGCCTATAAAATCATGCAAAAGGAGTCCTATGGGCCACGTTGATTTAGTTTTAAAATGAAATTTATCTGTTTTATTGTATTTTTATTTTGTAAAATATTTCACAATTATATTTCAATTTGTTTCCAGCATCACTAGGGAATGTTGTAAGTTACATATCTGATACTACTGACCCAGATGCTTCTGTACCATTTTTTTCTATATCCTTGTTTTCACATAATGAGGATGCTCTTAAACCTACTAAGGCAAAATGATCCTATTTCATCCCCTTTTCTCCAGCAGATGGGGCTTTCTGTCACTTAGCTTCAACCTCTCCCTGTCTATTGGTTGGTTCTTTACAACCTACAAACATACTAAAGTCTATGCCAACCTCAAAACAAACAAACCAACCCTTACTTGATCAATCCATCCCTGTTAGCTATATCCTATATCTCTTCTCTCTTAAAGCTAAACTTGAGAAGACTTATTACCAAAAAATGGCTCTCCTTCCTTTCCTCTCATTTTCCTCTTAAATCTTTAGAGTCTGACTTTAGATTTCATCATTCATCAACTAAAATTATTCTTGCTCCCCTCTTTCCTTCCTTCCTTTCTCCCTCCCTCTCTTCTTGTAAACAGTATTGTATTTTTCCCCAATTACATGTAAAGATAACTTTCAACATTCATTTTTATAAGATTTTGAGTTCCAAATTTTATCCCTCCCACCCACATCATCTGATATAGATTATCCATGTACAATCATGTTAAACATATTTCCACATTAGCCATGTTGTGAAATAAGAAATGGGAAAAAGGAAAAAGCCACAAAACCCCAAAACAACAACAAAGTAAAAACAGTGTGCTTCAATCTGCATTCATGCTCCAAAGTTGTTTCCCTGGTTATGGATAGAAATTTCCATCATGAGCCTTTTGGAATTGTCTTAGACCACTGTCCTACTGAGAAGAGCCAAGTCCATCATAGTTGATCACCACTCAGTGTTGTACTATGTACAATGTTCTCCTGGTTCTGCTCGCCTCACTCAGCATCAGCTCATAGAAGTCTTTCCAGGCTTTCCTGAAACCTGCCTGCTCATTATTTCTGATAATTAATGCTTTCTCAATTGCTGAATCTAGCATCCTCATCCTTCTGGACTTCTCTATGGTTTTTGAAATTGTTGAGACTCCCTTCTTTCCTGGTTCTCTTTCTACCTATCCCATCACTCCTTAGTCTCCTTCACTCAGGTTACATCCACTAACCTAAGGGCTCCATCCTAGGCTCTTTTCTCTTCCTTCTTCATTATTTGGTTTGATGATCTCATCAACTCCCATGGATTAAATTATCATCTCCACATGGATAATTCTCAGATTTACTTATCTAATCTTAGCCTCAGGTGACTACCAGAGTCTCATCCCCAATTTCTTATTGGACATCTTGAACTAGATGACAAGAAGAGATTTTAAACTCAATATGCCCCACATAAAAGTCCTTATCTTCTTCCTTACCCCAAAGCCAAATTCCCTTAAGTTTACTAACACTGTTGAGGACACCCTCTATATCCAATCCGCTGCTAAGACCGGTCAATTTTACCTTTGCAACATTTCTCAAAAACATCTCCTTTTCTCCTCTGGCACAGCCCTGTCACTTCATGTACCATACTAACACTCCTTTTGCATGTAAAGTCCTAAAATAATCTTCTCCCTACCCCAGTCTTAATCTTTTAAACTCCAATACACTGTGATCCAGAGACTGCTTTGCTGTTCTTTGAACCAGACACATTTCTTACTTTTGGGGCATTTTCAGCGATTATCTCTGTGCTTCCTCCTCAACTCTGCTCCTGGTTTACTTCAAGACCCAGCTAAAATTCCACCTTCTATGGGAACTCTTTCCAGATCCCCCTTAATTCTAGTGCCTTTTCTCTCTGTTCATTTCAAATTTATGATGTATAAAGCTAATTTGTACACAGTTACTTACATCTTGTCTCCCTCACTAATTTAAGATGACCTTAAGCCCATGGGATCTTTGGATTGCATTTTATAAATCCCTAATGAGCATGGGCATCTATCCTTATCCCTATATAGGTACCCAATAAAGATCCTCTAATGGGCTAACATGCCCTATCAGACTGGTTTTCTTCTAGGAGTTCAATGATGAGCCAAGATTATGCTGCATGTAAAATTGCAGATCACTTATGTTCACTGCTGCCTTTTTTGAGAAGGCTGTGCCCAAACAATTCTCTCATATGATGACTTGCCATCATTAATCCATATTTTGTTGTATTCTCTTTCCAGATTCCAAATCAATGATAAAATCTGAGAATTAAGGAGTTGGAGTGAGGAGACCACAATCAACATCTAGTGCAAATATCTCATTTTTGTGGTGAGGAAACCTGTGAAGGAGCTGTGATATTTGCTCATGCTTCAAATAAGTGTTCTAAAAATCAATTCAATAAGCATCCAAGCCTACTATATAGCGAATGTTTTGGATACAAAAATAAACATGAAATGCAACTTTCTATAGAGGGCAGAAACTCTGAAAAGGTATACTTAAGGCTCAGCTAAATTAACGCGGGGTACTGAAAAGGCAAATCTTTTCATATCCTCCTTATCTAGAGGGATAGAATAGAAACAATCCTTGATGTCTATAACCACAGAGGCCATTCTCTAGGCAACTGAGTAGGAGATGGAAGTCCAGGCTGAAGAGTTCCCATAGTTTCCATCTGTTCATTTACTCTTCTTAGATCAGTCAACATCCTCCATTTTCCAGATTTCTTTCTTACAGCAAATACTGGGGAATTCCAAGGACTTAGAGAAGGTTGCAAGTGTCCTTGGTCAATTTGCTCCTGGATTATATCTAATAAGGCCTGAATGTTATCAATTGCTTATAGTGTTCTACCCACACTGGTGTATCAGTTTTCCATTGAATGGGAATAAGTGAGAGTGGGATAAATAAATTATGGACATAATAAAATATAGGCAAAGTGATTTCAGGGAAGAGGAAATGCATCACTCATTGGGGTGGGAAGGGAACACAAGTTTAGTAAGGAGCTAGAGATTCTAAGAGGTAAGAGTGAGAAGTAACATTCCAACCACAAGAGATAGGTTGCATGCAAAAACAAGAGGGAAAAGGGAAACACTGACAGAAGGGAATAAGCATTTCTATATTTCTATTATGAACCAGGAGCCTAAGTGCTTTACAAATATTGTCTCATTTCATCCTCTCAACAAATCTGTTAGGCAGGAATTGCTAGTATTCCCATTTTACAGTTGAGGAAACTAAGGAGACAGAAGATAAGTGATTTGTGCATATTTTCACAGCTTGTAGGTGTCTGAAGCTAGATTTGAATCAGAGCACTGTATCCTATGGCACCACTAGAAGCCTGGAGGCATGGAGGATTGGGATGGAATGCTATGGAGGAAGAAGAGTAAATATGATGGTCAAGCTACAAAGCTGAATACATGAGGATATTAATGTAAAATTAATATGGAAAGAGAGGTACAAGCCAGATTGTAATGGGCTTTTAATAAGAAACAGAGGAATCTCCATTTGATTCTAGTCAAGAGGGAGCCATTGAAGCTCTCAAAGGAAGGAGTACCATAGTCAGACCCACGTTTTAGGAACATCAATAGCCAAATGTGGTTTACCCTTCCTTTCAAAGAAGACCATTAATCCCACAGGGTGAGGTCTTGACTTGGGAGTGAATTAGATTAAGTGACGCAGAGCTGCACAGTGCTGACCTCTTCCAGACTCATCAAAATCTAGTGGAGGGACAAAAGTCAGGATGGCTGGCCATGGTCCAGATGCCCTTGGCCTCTTCAGTGTCTGCCTGCTTCATGGCCTTTGGAACAAACTGCTCTCATTTGCCCATTCTGGCAGGGGAGTCTTTCCTCTAACTTGCTGACGGGCTTCAGGCCTAAGGGCTATGCTCAACCTGGTTTAGTCTGCTGCCAAGGTAGTCTGGGGGTGGCCACTGCACAAGCTTCTTAGAGCCACAGGTGAGGTGGGAAAGGGGGACACTGAAGAGGGATGAGCAGGCCTGAAAAGGGGTTGGCAAGCCCTCACTGCAGAGGTGCTGAGCACCCTGTAGAGCCTGATGGCTAAGTAAAGAATGAGAAAAGACTAGAAGCAAGGAACCAAATTAAAGAGGTTATTAAAACGGTTTGGGGCAAAGTCCACCACAGGGAGGTGACCAAGAGAATGGCTAAAAGAGGTAACTTCTATGACAAATTGAAAAGGAAGACTCAAGAAGACTTGGTCCCTGATTGGATATGTAGAGGACAAGGAGAAGAGCAAATAAATCATCAAGAAAAAGTTGTGAGCCTGAGTGACTGGAAGGATGGGGATGCCTTGTCAATAAAGAAACGGGGAAGAATTTTCACTTTGAGATGCCTTTGGGATATCCACGAAGAGATCATCAGCAGAAGCTTTCTTATGCAGGCCTGGAGTTCAGGAGACAAAGAAAGACTACATATCTAGATATCTAGATAGATTTCATGGAAATAATGGGTCCAGAGAAGCGAAATACATGGCCCAGTGAGGGAGAATGTGTGTGTGAGAGAAAGACAGAGACAGAGAGACAAAAGGAGGGAGGGAAGGAGTCAGACAGAAAAAGAGACAGAGACAGAGATGGGGGAGATGAAAGAGACATATCCCTGGAGTACACACACAGAATGAAATAAAAACCAAAAGTGAATAGTGTCATGAAGACCAAGAGAGGAGATGACCTCTTGAAGAAAGGAGTGGTCATCAGCAAGTAGAGTGCTCAGGGAAGACTAAGTAATAAACCAATAAATTCAAAAATCCTATTAAGGATACAAAACTGATTATTATTCATTTGGACCCCTACTCTATTCCAATCAATTTTAATTGATTTGATAGAATCATATCCAATTTCTGTATATAAGACCCCAGAGCTGTGAGCTTCAGATTCCAAGTTCACTTGCTTAACTGTAGGAAGTTAAAGGCCTTCCACCACATGGAAAGTCTCCCAGAATATTTTTGTTACTCCGGACCTCTTGTCCAATAGAAGCAGATGACCATCTTATGATCATCTAGGTCACTGACTGTGATAGCTTGCACTATTTCCTCCTGCTCAGGAGAAGACTGTCCATCTTGTGTAGAGATATTCCTTTATTCACCCAACCTGTGACACTGCTGACATATTAATTTGCTCATTTTAGCTTATGCATCATATGTCAACAGAATTATTCTGTATTTGGTATGGCTGTTCTTGAATGTCTGGACATTAACCCTATAAAAAGAGGGCCCTGGAAGGAAAAGGCTTCTCAGATCATGTGGAAGATCTGAGATTCATTTCAGTAGAGGAAATGATGGACTTTTAATAAACCATCATTGGCTCAAAGCTCTGACTTGGTATTTTTTATCATAGGTAGAATAATTTAAATCCCCACATTAGTAATGTGTGAATAAAGCATTAAAAGGTTTTTTCATTTTAAAACACTAAAATACTTTAATCTTCCTATCCACCCATGCCTTATGTATAATTTTCAAGCTCATTCTTTTTCTCACTATTACAAGGAAACTATAAGGAGAGAGAATATAATTATAAAGGGAAATGGCTATACAATGTTTTAATGAATACAACATCTTTTATTGTAAGAACTTAAGACATTCCATTAAATTATAATAATGCTATTTTGTGGCTGTCTCATTAAATAAACGTTGGTCCCTTTCAATTTTTACATTTAGTTTTCTTCTCCTCTTCTACAGTATTGGCAATGTTAATTTGTATTTGTCATTACTATGACAATCCCATTCTTTACATTTGACACTCTTATGCACAGACCAAATGTTGATCCTTCTCCTTCAAAATGTTTTCTCCACTCTTAATATTTTTCCAAACTAAGTCCCTAAGAAGTTAAAGGTTCCCAGATTACAGTTTTTTTATTTATATCTTTTGTTCTTTTGACACCTTCACTTCCAAATCTCAATTTATACTCCCTTTACCAAAAATCCAGCCATCTTTCATAACAAAAAGTAAAAAAAAAAAAAAAAAAAAAAAAAAAAAAAAAAAAAAAAAGGTGAGGGGGAGAGAAATAATAATAACTAATGCATCTCCTGAGTCTAATACTATATGCAAATGTTCCATAGTCCCCATAGTCCCCATTGCAAAGAAGGGAAAAAAGTACATTTGTTCTCTCTTCTTTGGTGTCAACCTCAGATCACACTTTAAAAAGCAATAGGTTCAATATCATTTTACTTTAAATTTGGTCGTATAAGACTGAGATCTGGAAGGATCATCTAATCCAAAATTCCCTATTCTATAGATGAGGTAATTGAAATCAAGAAATGTTTTCTTAATTTCAAAATGGGAGTGGGATAGATAAATAGTATACATTTAATGTCTGATTCTAGAAAGAGAAAGAGGCTAGTGAAGAAAAAATTCATAGAAAACAAAGAATAAAAATTTAGTAAGCATAAAACCCATAAGATTAAATTCATGTTAAAAAGTAAGGTTAAATACCAAAGTTAGTTTGACCTCTTTGAGGGAGACATCCTGTCTTAGAGAATTCAGAAATGAAGGACTAAATCCCTGGGAATTTGTTAGGCCATTTTCCTTCAATCCAATCTTTACTATTTTTTTTTCTAAACCAAAATATAGTAGAGATTTAAAATCTTGATAGACTCAAAAGGCTCCAGGTACTACTCAGAAACAGATGGCTTTGGCAACTTTTAGCCTATGGCACACAACAATGTATGGTGCAGATGGTAAAGCTCATGCCACTACTAGCTACTTCTCAAAAAAGCAACTTGCTGAAAATAAGCACCTGAACCAAAATAGAATCTTCCACTTTCAAGTCTCTTCATCTCATCTCACCTCTTAGCAATTAGTATTTTTTCCAAAAAGAACAGTACTGAGTAGTAGAGAGTAGGGTTATTAGAATTATTAGAATGTAGGAATTCTTAAAGTGTTTATTTAAAGTTAATTTCATGCCCTGGCTAAAAACTCTCGGCCTCTGTTTTCCCCTCTATACAATTAGGTAACTGAACTAAATGATCAACTCATCATCAAATAGCCTTTTTATAATTCTATGACTTTCTGCACTCGGATTACTACTATTACTACAGTTACTACTTAACTTATGAGTCCATGATCTTATCTCTTTGGAAGTTTCTCCAGTGATGCAAATAAACTCTTCTGTGCTTTCCCATCCTGGGTAGCCCACCCCAAATGTACTACAAGATTCCAGCCAGCAAACCAGGATAGACAAGAGACCCAAGAGTCATAGACTAACTTACCCATCTAAATTTTGCCAAGATTTCTACCTTCCAAAAAACTATTGGAGCTGGCTATAAGATGGACATGGGGCATTTCTAATCTTAACTTTAAATCCTCTGATAATAATAATATTAATAGTGTGATGATAAAGACAACAGCTAATATTTCTCCATTGCTTTAAGATTTGCAAAGGATTTACATATTATCACATTTGATTCTCACAACACTATGAATTAGATACCATAATTATCCCATTTTACAAGCTAAATTGTTCTACAACAACTACATTCCTTTTGGTTAAGATTAAGAGGAATCACTAGGCCTTAGAATCTGCCCTGCTACTGTCTCCCTCAAACGTTGAATCCATCTTGCAAATGCCCTCCAAAGACCAACAGCCCTTTCCATTGATCCTTTAGCTGAACTCTTATAGCTGAACTGCTATCTCTCCAATAGCATAGGAGCTCTTTGACAGCAGGGGCTGTTTGCTTTTGTAATTGTATTTCCAGTGCTTAGTACAGTAAACATATATCACAAATGCTTTTCTACTCCATCTGTTATCTTTCAGCCTAGCTATTGACTTTTTAATCTTCTTATCACATACTTCCTTGATAAATGATATATCATAAGAGCTTTTCTACTCCATCTGTTATCCTTCAGCCTGGTTACTGATTTTTTATCTTCTTATCACATACTTCCTTGATAAATGATGCTGTAAATTAGTTATTTTATAGAGTTGCTTAGTCAGTAATATAATGACAAAGTCCCTTCTCCTTCTGGCTCAAGAACTTTGTAGACTTCAAATGAGTTAGAATATTTTAATAATTAAATAAATGAAGTTTCCAGATTATCACATTTCCCATTCCATTGTGCATATGTACATTTATTTTTATACATCTTAAAATGTAGCACCTTTTAAAACACAAATTTATTATTCTGTAATATTTATCAAGGTAAATCCAAGATCCTTCTTTTTCTTATGCTTTAAGTAAAATATAAAAACTATGTCTCAATAATATAAATAAGAGTTTCTCAAACTATTATCTATAAAATCTTTGTATATTACCTGATATTAATAGGGAGATCTATGAGAAAACTGAGTAGTATCATATATCTGAAAGGGGCATAAGAGATCGTCTAGTCCAGCCCTCTCACATTAGCACAATTTTCTTTCTAAAGTATTAAATATTTAAATAATATATTTGGGAATATTTATGTGTGGCAATTTATTTATTTATTTAATTGTTTTTTCTGAGGCTGGGATTAAGTGACTTGCCCAGGGTCACACAGCTAGGAAGTGTTAAGTGTCTGAGACCAGATTTGAACTCGGGTCCTCCTGAATTCAAGGCTAGTGCTCTATCCACTGCGCCACCTAGCTGCCCCAATGTGTGGCAATTTAAAGAAAATTATGTGAGATATAATGAATATATCAATTATATGAAAATAGGCTTAATTTTACTTTGCCCTAAAATTTCTCTCTCCCCTCAGTAATATTCTAGGTCCTCTATACAAAAACACCATATGCAGTGTAGTGAAACAACAGATAGACTCTTAAAGTCATAAAAACATGACTTCATATCCAACCTCTGACAATTAACTAAATGTGTATCCTTGAAAGTCTCAAGCAATTCTCAAGGAGTTATGTACTACATCCCAAATGAATTGTGACATGCCGTGATAGATTTGCCCCACATTAAAAATATTACAAACACTCTTCATGCATATGACTCATATCTGATATTTCAAACCCCAAGGTGTTTCTATGCCTAAATTAGTTTGGGAATCACCAATAAGAATATTTTTCCTCTTAGAAAAATAAAGTCTAATAAAACTGGAAACATACTTGGTAACTACTATGTATTTTGTCTGTAATAGTTCAGATGGTATATTTATTTTTAGCCTTGATAAGAGTGACTGAAACTTTGATGAGATTCTCAGAGAGTAGCTGATTTCCTTCTACTGATAGCAAAGGAGAAAGCTACTACTCTTGTGGACTGAAAAGCCAGAGACATTGTCCCACAGTGCTTCTAACTGAATGAAGCTAAGGGGGAAAAGCTGTTTCCTAATATCATCTTCATCAAAAGATTCTGTATACTCCCTAGCTGTAGATTACTCCATCAACACAATGCTGGGATGTGGCTTACCCTAAGATCTGGAAAAGCCTGTCAATCATAGCTTTCCAGAGCAACTGCTACAAACATCTTGATGAGATTAAATTTGATGCTATGTTGGCTGTCTTTGGAGCATAGACAACTTTGCTAATTCTGTTGCAATCTTTGTCATTAGCCAACTAGTATTATTGGCCTTTAAGAGAGCCTCCTTATAAAAACATTGCAGAAGCATGACTTCTTTAACTATGCTCAACAACTAATTTATTTTTCTATTTACCTATGTGAGGGGGGTAGACAATTTAATATGTTTAAGTTTTGAGGTTTCTCTACTTTCTGGGAATTTCTAAGTTTGTGATCAACAATGTGTATCCTAACTCTTAGTTTAAAAAATTGGAAACACTCAGAATTAGCAACTCAAAATGAGATTCCAGATTTCACACCAAACTTTGGATGGTGAGAATGCTCTAATGAAGTTTTTCAAAAATTGTACTTTTTGAAGCTTTATAAACATGGCAATAAAATACAGATACCAATTCTGTAAAAGAATTGGTGGGAAATTTATCTTCTATTTGTTTTTTTCTTAATCTGAAATTTAAATTTTAATAGTTGGGAGAGTTTTGTTTTGTTTTTGCATTTGTGAATCTGAAAGCAATTTCTGCTATATTCCTGACATCTAGACTAAATCTGCCTCTATTATTTTTTTCAACATGTTAATTTGGGCTGTTGGTCATATACAAAATCCTTCAGTAGCATGCACAAAATTAGGCAGAAATTTGGCATTCTAAGTCAGGTTTTAGTAAATAAAAAAAATAAAGCCTTGTTTACCAGAGAGACAATATGAACTAGTAGAATGCCAACTGGATATATAAACAGAAGACATCTAACATTATTAGAATTTCAGATCTTCTGTTTTCACCTATAAAATAAGGGGATTAGACATGTGATTTCTACAGTGCCTTCCAGTTATAAATCTATCATCCAATAAGAGTAGTGAAGTTATCTGTATTTGTGTCTTAGAACTGTACAAGATAGTCAGTTCTAAAACTTTGTTGATCTCCCCGAAAAAAATTAAAATATGCAAATCTGTATCATCACATAATTTGTAAGATAAGGTGTAATGAATTTTTTCAGGTGAGAAAGATTCAAGAATCAAGCTTGTGTGGGAGTAGTCACAACTGAGATATGGAGATTTAGCATTCAAAAGAACCTCAGAGGTTCACACACTATTTAACCCCTTAATTCACAAATTATAAAGACTTGGCCAAGATCACTTGAACACAGTTACACAGGTAACAAAAGGAAGAATCATTCAGGTTTTCTAAATACCATCAATGTTCAGGGTTTTTTGTTTTGTTTTTTTAAGAATCAATAAACATGAGTATTTCAATATACAAAATATAAAAGATTATTCATGAAACTATGAATTCAATTTTGTATGATTTTTTAAAATCTATATAAATTTAACACAATAATAACAAATCAATTAGAGCTCTTTCCACTGAACCCCATGTTTGGATAAATATACTTTGAATGGTCCTTGCATATTAAATAATAGTTGTTGAATTGACTCAATTCTCCCAAATAATGCCTAATTTTGGCTAAAAGCAGAATTTACAGATTTTGAGTGTAGGAAGACATCTTAAAAGCCATTTAATTCAATCTATTCTCAAAAAAGAATTTGTGCTATAACATATGACTGACAAGGGATCACTCAGTTTTGCTTGAAGACCTCCAAGAAAGGGGAAGCCACTGGCTTTCTAGGAACCCTCTTCTACTGCTAGACATTACTAATTGTTAGAAGCTTTTTCCCTGATGGGCCTAACTTCCAATTGGTGCTCCTGATTTTGTTTCTGGAGTTAAAAAGAAGAAATTAATTTGCTCCATGTGGTTAATCCACAAATATTGGAAGCTATTTTGTCGATCAATAAACACTCATTAAGTGCCTACTATGTGTCAGGTATTGTTCTAAGGCCTGGGGATACAAAAAAGGCTAAGAAAACAAAACAAAAAACCAGCTCCTGCTCTCCAGGAGCTCAGGTCCTTCCCAAATTTTCTCTTCTCCAAGCTAAAGCTGTCTGGTTCCTTCAGCTAAACCTCCTAAGACATGGACTGAAGCCCTTTGCCATCATGGATGCTCTCCTGTGAACAATCCCTCCTTTATCAATGCCCTTCAGCTGTGGAGCCCAAATAGAATGTTCCAGATGAAGTATTATATAAGCAAATACAGAGGGACTAACATCTCCCAAAGCCTGGAAGCTAAGCTTCTCTTAAATGCTGCCCATGTTGGCGTTACCTTTTGTGACTGCCACATCATAACTGCTGACTTATATTGAGCTTGCAACACTTTAAAACCTCCAGATCTTTTTTTCAGAAGAACTTTTAACCATACTTCCCCTATAATGCACTGGTAAAGCTGATGTTTTTGTAATCAACGTGTAATACTTTTATAGGATTTCATATTATTTAGGCCAATATCTGTCAAGATTGTTCTGGGTCCTAACAATTTCTACATTGTCTTAGCTATCCCTCTCAACTTTATCCAGTTTTATATTTATTCAGGCCACTGATAAAAATGTTACTTAGTCTGGGATGAAGCACAGCCCTGGACAATGGCACTGAACCTTTAGGAATTTATCTTTGAATTTGGCCATCTAACAAATTATGAATTCATCTAAATACACTATTATCTAATCCATACATCTGCATCTAACTATATCTACACAGCATTCCCTTCAATAGATTAGTCTGATATGACCCATTCTGGATGAAGCCATGCTGTTTCCTGGTAATCACCTTTTCCCTTTTTAGATATTCAACAATCATCTCTTTATGATCTATTCTAGGATTTTCACAAGAATTAAAGTCAATTTCATTGATCTAAGACTTGCAAAATCTGTTTCCTAGGATAAAAATTTTTGGGGTAACTGGTCATCAATGTAAAGTAAGGGGGCAGCTAGGTGGCGCAGTGGATAGAGCACCAGCCTTGAATTCAGGAGGACCCGAGTTCAAATTTGGTCTCAGATACTTAACACTTCCTAGCTGTGTGACCCTGGGCAAGTCACTTAACCCCAGCCTCCAAAAAAAAAAAAAAAAAAAAAAAGAAAGAAAGAAAGAAAAGAAAAAAAAAATGTTAAGTAAGACTTTCTTTTAAAGTAAGACCTTCTAAATTAAAAGCCTGTGGCCACAAATTTTCCTAAAGCTACTTTGCATATCATTTCTTCCAATGATATAAACTTTCTGCTGTAAAAAATGTTACTGAAAAACAAAGTGAAAAGGTGTTCCATATTTCTTCCTCCTATATTAGCTGCAGAGGACTACCAGAACTATGCCATGATGTAGTTGAAGGATGCTGGGTAGCTGAGTTCCACTTTCCCATGTCATGATGAGTCACAGTAAGGGACTGGAGGCTACTATAGAAATGGATAATTTTATCATTCAACATATGCAAGGCTAACCAAAATGGAGACCAAGCATGTGTCCTAGAGAACACGAAGTATTAACATTTTAGTATGTTGCTGCTTTTGAATAACTATTACCTATTAACACCATAGAAGAAAAAAGAAAAATACCTCTATAATCAGAAGTCTCAGTTACAAGAAACTTTGATATACTTTATTGTCCAATGTGAATGTCAGCAAATCAACTCAAACAATTAAAACTGATTTTCACAGAATGGTAAGTCTATCTGTTATATTAACTAATGAACAAATGTTCCATTTTTATGTTTTATGTCTGTAAATATTATACTGAAATTTCATTTTCAATGACATTTCATGAATTAAAAATAGAGAAATCTGTTAAGCCAAATACTGTCCACATAAAATGTATTAGAAAATAATTTATATCTTGAACCAGAATATCTCTCTTTTCCACTTATCTTTTTTCTGACATGAACTTTCACCTTCATCTTCAACTACTCAATTTCCACTGGTTCCTATTTCTCAGCATACAAACATGACCAACATGATGTTCAGAATATAGCATCACTTTGAAAATCTAATCTAAATAGAATATACCAATCACTGAGAGACTGCCATGGAAGTGACCCAAATATATCTAATGCAGGGGGGCCCTTGGGCCAGATGCGCCCACTGAGGACGTTTATGTGGCCCCCCGGGTTATGGCAAATGGGCTGAGGGGCGGAGACTATAGTCGGCCCTCCCACAGTCTGAGGGACAGTGAACTGGACCCCTATTTAAAAAGTTTGAGGACCACTGCTCTAATGTCTTCTCTTTTTTCTCTCTCCCTCCTCTTCCTTTTCTAATTCCTTCATTCCCCTCAAACTGTGGGAGCCTCCCAGGACTCTGTCCTTGGTCCTGCATTCCTACAAACTACATATGAATTTTAGTTCCTCTCATCTAATCCCATGGTTGAGTTCAAGAGCCATCTGTACACTGATCACACACAAATGCCCACATACCTAATAAATCTACACAATGATGCAATTTTCTACATTTTTTTTTCCAGCCAAGTCACAGGACTGTCTTTTATTCCAACTTCTGTCAAAATGAATCAGCCATTTTGATGCTAGCTTCTCCTCTAAAATAGCTTGATACGAAACCTGACAAGGATTATAAAATACATCAAACAATTTCCAAATGAGAAATCTACTCAAAATTGAAACATAATTTCAATCTTTAAATGTTCTTTTAAATTTTTTAAAATGTAAAAATAATATCTCAAGAAATAAAAATAATATTTATCAAAAGGTTTATATTAAAAGATACTACAAAACTACCCTGGTCTTGAACTAGTTTGATTCAATTCAACTTAATAAACAGGATGCAAAGATGCAACACTCCCTACCCTTAAGGACCTTTCCTTCTACTGGGGAGATAAAACCCATCCAGAAATAGAGAAATAACTTATTTTAAGATCCCTGTTTGAAGGAATCAGGAAAACTTCCTAAAGGCTGTTCCTGATTTGAACCTGAAGGGAAGATTCTTGGAAAGACGTGGCTTTCCAACGCTGCTATCACTTTAAGATGAGGAAATCAAGTTATTGAAATTGAATAGTTCAAGTAGTACAGTTCAGCTCTCCTGATTCCTGTTATAGTTAACACACTTTTAGCCCAAATCTAACGTTAGAAAATAATGACGTGAACCAAGAATTTAAGCGATGATTGTTAATACCCAGTCTTTTTTTGATGAATTAACTTTTCCCTCCCTCTCCTTTGCTTTTTTCATTCCTCCCTGTTGTAAGTAAGAGTCGACTCTCTAGGAGAGATGGGGTACACTGTTATGTACAAATAACGTAATAAAAAGCATCAAGAAAAAACTCATTAAAATGTTATAAGTGTAAATAGCCTGAGGATAAAAGGTTATTAAAGGTTAAAATGTTATAAGTGTAAATAGCCTGAGGATAAAAGGTGGGGGTGGGGAAGAGCGTCTAGTGAAATTTTTTCTTCCGGATAAATAAGGTTTTATAACATAAATAAATAAATAAATAAATGAATAAATAAATAAATAAATAATTTTTTTTTTTTAAGGTAAAAGATCAGAATAGCAAGTCACACATATGAACAACAAATCTAGGGACCTGAAAGGGTTAGGAAAGTTAGAGACACAATTATACAACATTTATTGACTGATTTATTTATTGTCTGGTAGCCAGACTGAGGATAAAAGGTTATTTCTTTCAAATGATTTGATTTTTTAAATCAAGATTTCAGTACACAGTAGTGGGGGGGAGGGGAGAGAATGAATCACGTGACGGCCCGCGGGTGAAGCGTGTGTATGGGGGGGGGGGGAGGGGGAAGGTGAGAAGAAACATAAGGGCCTCGGAGGAGTAAGAAGTCAAGGGCCGAGGCCCTTACAGTTTATCACCGGAAATCCTGGCCGCAGCTCGGGCTCTCAGGTGGAAGGGGTCGCGGGGCGTGACCCCACTAGGAATTAGGGTTCTGCGGCTCTCACACCTGTGGCAGCCGCTAGCTCACTCCCCACTTCCAGGTCCCCCTTTTCCCAAATCTGAAGCTGCCGGGCTGGTGAGGCAATGGCCGCCCGCAGTACTGGACTCGACTTCCCGAATGTTGGAGCTGGGACCCAAAAGGAGGCGGGTGAGGGAGTCCCACGGGGCCATGTTTTGGGAAGCTGGGGCAGAGGCCTCGTGTCAATTTAACTTGCTTCGCCGCCTTGGGACAGTAAAGTGAAGCGCCCCTGTGGGCCCCACGAGGTTCGAAGCCCTAGATCCTGGGCGCGAGGTCCCGACCCCCAGTCCCACGAGCCGCAACCCCGCCAGCTGGAGCCCAGACGCCCAGGCAGCCGCGCTGCGCACGCGCTCAAGCTCCAGCCCAGCGGAGCGGAGAGGCCCAGTTGCTAGGAGACAGTGACGCCAGCGCCGCGTCCGCCGAAGCCAGCCAGAGGCTGAGGGCGGACCCGCGCTCGGGCAAACCGACTCACGAGAGGGGCGGAGCCATCGGACTGTACCAATCCGCTGCACTCCCCTCCGCCTCTCCCTTCCCGGGCCCGCTCCTTGCAATCCAGACCACTCACCTTCCCATCGCCGTTAAATGGGAGGCCCAGATTGTTCCCGACGGATGGGGAGGATTCTTCGGCAGCGACTCCGGCGGCAGTCGCCACAGCGGAGGCGGATTCGTAGTCCTGGAAGGGGTTGGGGAAGGACCGCTCCTCCATCTCTGCTTCCCCTCCCAAATGGAGTTTCAGCCTCTTGGACATGGTCTCGCCCATCTCAACCGCCGCCCCTCCCCCTCGTGCCACGCTCCAGACACACACTCACACACACCCCCTCCTGCCGCGCGGCACGGCGCGCTGGGGAGGACAAAAAGCTTCCAGAGGAGGCAGGGAAAAGAGCAACGCTTCTGAGCCCGGGGTATTCACGGGCTCCTGTCCCCGTGCGTCGCTGCCCGCTAAGGGCTGCAGCCACGGGCACAAAGGCGGGCGCTGCAACTAACGCTGCAAGGGAGGGGGAAGGAGGGCGGGGCTTGCAGGAGGGGATCTGGGTTTTCCAAAAGAGGAAAGGCGCCGGGGTCAGGGAGGAGAGCCGAGTCCTGCACGGCCGTTGCTTCTCGGCACATGTGCCCGCCCCCGACGGTAGTCCCTGCCAAGCCCTAGCACCGCGGGCACAGCCTCCCCGCAGCAGGGGCAGCCTCGGGTCCCGGGCGGCGGCGGCGGCGGGCTCCGGGGTGCATCCCCGCTGCCGAGTCTCCTGGGACAAATGCGGGCGGTCCCCCGACGGGACTCCGCCAGCCCGAGCTGCACCAGATCCAAGCAGACGCCAAGTCCGGATCTCCGGGGCCCGGGTCCGCCGCTCTCCGCAGGAGGAGGAGGAAGAGCGATGCCTCACTCCCCACGGGGAAGGAGACGCGCCTTCCGTGGGGGTCCGGGAGAGCAGTCGGGGGTCTTTCCGGGCTTCCTCAGTGGAGCCGCGAGGTGGGGGGGGGGGGAAGAAAGGAACGCGCTGTCCTCGCGCTCTCCCGTCACCGGTCCGCCTCTGGGGGCTGGCCCCGTCCCCTCCCCGCGAAGCCCGGCTTCATTGACATTCAGCTTCCATTCAGACTCCAGCACCCGCACGGCTGTGGCCGCGGCTCCGTCCCGTGCCCGGCTTAGAAAGAAACGATCGCTTCCAAAGGGGGCCAAAAAACGCCCAACCGGAGCCCGAGCCTGAAGCCCGTGCGTGAACGCGGAGGGAGGGAGGGGGCAGCTCTTTGTTTCCGAGCCTTCGCGCACCTAGGACTGGGTGCTGCCTCAGAGCCCGCGCCACTTTCCACCGCTTGTTCTGGCCCCCTCTGCCCCAAGCGAAGGCACAGACCCCGAGCTGCACCACACTCACGCGTGCACGCAAACACCGAGCCTGAAAACCCGCGCGCGCACACACATCCCCACTGAAGTCAGCTGCCAAATTAGCTACCTCCCCCCCCCCCAAAAAAAAAAAATCGCCCGCAAAGCGCAACCCGTACTGGACACCAGCAAACAAGAGAGACTTATTTGCATTCACCTGATGAGAATAACTAGTTTATAGCCCTCCTGCCTCTTCTTTTGTTCCTTTTTTCCCGTATTATTCCGGACTTTTAAGCATGAGGCAAGGTCCACTAGCAGAAATACAGTTTTAGTCTCTTTTTTCTCTAATCTTTTGCTTTAAGGGCAAGGACCTGATTTCACATAAAGACTCTCCATCCCTTCCTTCCTTCTTGGATATTTGTTTCCCACCATGGATTCACACAATTAAAATTTTAATTATTTTTCTTTTAAACTATACAGGTTTTCAATTTCATCCGCCACAAAATCACTAGGGGATTGAAAGATATGTACTATTATGTACACTGTGTTATAATAATGCAGACGTCGATAGAGATTTTACTCATCCCTCTGAGGATTCGGCTGTTCCTTTACTAGTTTGAGAAGCTGAGACAATTTTAGTGATGGCTTCCGAGAGTCCGAGCAAAATACGAAAACAGCCCCTGAATCCAACCAGAATCCTCACACTTTGACCGGGGATTATGAGATTTAGGTCTGACCTCCTCATTTGAGAAAACTGAAGCTCAGGAAGGAGACTTCTCCTGTGATCGAGTCAGCAAACAATGGGTTTGTGAGAAATAAAACTCTTGGACTCAAAAAGGATTTAGTTAAAACTGTCTTATTACACATCTGCAGAATCGGGTGTGTCCCGTTATAGAACAGGCACACACCAGAAAGAGGAGACTCACGCGTTGTTGCATCCCTATTCCTGGCTGCAAGCGCCTTCCTCTGTTCCCCGGTTTGCTGGACATCCCAGGAGATACACCATCCCCAACTGCCTCCTACACACTTACCCTAGATAGGTTTCCCACCACATAGATTAAATGATCATTAATGAGCCTGAGCGCCTTCAGGAGAGAAGTTAATAATATTCATAAAGCATAAGCACGCATGCTACAGCTAGAGAAACCCTACCCCACTTTTCGGTCTTCAACCCTCAGCTAGTATAAATTCAAGATTCGATATCTGCAATTGGATACTGTCACCCAGGGGACATTCACACTATTTTGTTCTCTTTTTTAATCATTCCAGTGGCTGTGTGGAAGCTAGATTAGAGAAAAATGTATTTGAGGTAGTTAAATAATTTAGAGCAATTGCAATCGTTCAGGCAAAAACAATCCTTCGGGCAAAAGGTGATGAAGGTTTAAACAAGGGTGACAGTCAAGTGAATAGGGAAAAAAAAGCACAGAGGCATGAGATTGGATTTGGTAACTGATTTCATTGGGTGAGGGAGAATGGAGAAGGTTATGAACTTAAATGGCTGAAAGTATGGTGGTATCCAGTACAGAAATAGGGAAATTCGGAAGAAGGATTTGTTAGGGGGAAAGATAATGAGTTCTATTTTGGATATATTGAGTTTGAGATGCCTAAAGAACATACCATTTAATATGCCCAATAAGCATGTTTTAGAGTATCAGCTACTGTTCCCAGTGGGATTAACCCACACAGTTCCAACTTGTCCACAAGATTCCATGAAATACTTTATCAAATACTTTGTTGGTCAAATAATGCATTCTCTGATCTACCTTTGTGATGGTTCTGACAAAAGAGGAAATGGGTTAAGCTGTTCTGACCAGTTCTTGATAAAGTCCTGCTGGCTTCTTTGAGAGGGATATTTTCTTTGTTTCGGAGTACATGTTCCCTAGCCATACCTTTAGCTCCATCCTTGAATTTTTCTATGAATTTAAGTTAAGTTCACTGCCTATAGTTTTCAGATTATTCTTTTCTCTCTTTCTTAAAAAATTGGACAGTATTTGCCTGTTTCCAAGCCTGTGGTAACTTCTCTGTTTTCCATGATTTTTCAAATGGTATGGACAATGGCCAAGAAATTTTATAAAGTGGTTCCTTTAGCATTCTCTTCCAGCTACATACAGTGCATCCTCCACTTAGCTGTCAGAATAATCTGCCTTAAGCGGAATCTGACCATGTATGCCTCCTCTACCCTCCACCCCCATTCAATAGACTCAGTGTCTCTCTGTTACATCCAGGATGGAATATGAAATTCTATACTTGGCTTTTAAAACCTTCCATAACCTAGTCTCTTTCTAGTCCTATATCTCACTGCCCTCTACTTTGTCATTCAGCGACACTGGTTTCCTTTCATCTTTCATCCCCAACCTTCCATCTCACAACTACATTTTTACTGGCTGGCCTTATGCGAGGAATTCCTTCCCTTCCTCCTTGATTTTCTTTCATTGTCAATCCTACCTTCTTTAAGAAATCTTTCCTGTGCCCCTTTAATAGTGTTTTTACCTTGAGATTTTCTCTAATTCATCCTTTATACAGCTTTAAAAAAAACCAGCAGATAAGTGAAAAGTTCAAATATTTTAATGAAAATGGAGATTTATTTCAAGTGAAAACAGCCCAATGTTGAATTAATTTTCTTTTTCGGTTACTAGATTAAAATAATTTGCAATTAGAGCAAACAGTTGTTTGCATGCCGTTTTCTCCATTGTATCATGAGCCCCATGATAGTAGGGACTATTTTGGTTTTGTTTTTACTTTGTTTTTTGCCTTTTTTTTCTCTAGTGTTTCTCACATTTCTCTACAAATCAATTAGTAAGCATTTATATTGTGTTTCAATTACTATGATAAATATTTGGGCACTATGTTAAGAGTTGATACATAGAAAGTACTTTAAAAAATGCTTGTTGATTTGATTTAACTTTATCCTTGATTTAATTTGATCATTTGATTCAACGATGTCAATATTGTTCTCTTATTATTTCTTTCTCCCATTCACTCAGATACAAACTTTAAATCCAAGCCATCTTTTTGCACTCATGGACTGTAGGGATTAATAAAATTCATAATCCATGCCCAGTCTAGGAGTTTATTCATCTTTTCACAAGAACTGTTTCTGGTGTTTCTACTTGGAGCCATGCTCTGCTCTCTTAGATCCCAAATACTACCTGCTCCTTGACCATCTCTACAATTTCTGTCCACATCTAGATCTGACTCATGCCCTTTTAAAAGATGCTTGGCCATGCCATCAAAATCTTAGCAAAGCTTAAGGAGTTGGAAAGAATGGTGAGCTGCTTCTATTCTGTTACCTATTGGATTTTCTCCTCTTTGCCTTTAAAGGCCCCTGAGAGCTATTCTGAAAACATGTTTCACTCAGCATTGACCTTCAGATCTTCAACCCCAGTTTTTGATCTCTGCACATATCTAGAACTATGCTTGCTCCCCGAATGGCTGTGGGATAAGGATGTTACAAATTCAAACGTGATCTAGCTTCAATCCACCTCTCCGGACATTTCATTCCTATCTCTCTTCCCTATCTGCTTTATGCTCTACCATAATTGGAATAGCTGCTTCCAGAATTTAACATAGCATTCCCAACTTCCAAATTTCCAGGTTATATAACACAAGCTGTGTACCATTCATAGACTATACTCATTACCCACACAGTCTATCAGAATTATCTCCATTGAAGGCACATCTCAGCTGCCACCTTCTACAGAAGCCTTTCTTAATTCTTCCTTTTACCCCACCCTAACAATTCCTCTCTTTTTCTTCAAAAAAACCTCATATTTGCCTATAGAGCCGGACTCCTTGGGGAGTTTAAAATTGTATCCTTTTACAAAGTATATCAAGCTTGATGAAATTAAGACAGCTAGCCATTGATTGCTAGAATCACTATCCAAGCCCTAACTCATCTTTTAAAAGGCAAGACAGGGTGTTCAAGGAAGGAAAAAATCTGAGGGGTATGAGCTCTGACAGCAAAGAAGAGCTATCTATGGATAACTCAGTTCTTGAGAAGCAATAACACCTTTTCTCTAGGGGACGGGAGGGCAAGCTCTCTTCTGTGATCTCCCAATCCTACTGTTGACCATGATCCCTTGTTATAGAACTAGTTGCCCAGGAGCAGACATCATAAGGCCCATGGACTTAAGGCAAGAGATAATTTGGGTCATGTACAATATCCATCACCATTATGGTGATGAAGCCACATGAAAGATTAGAGAAATCGTAGTATCTGAGTGAGTTTCATTACTTGTTAAATGGGGGTGATGAGTGGGATTGCTCTGTATAGTGTTGAGGATCCCTTCTAGATCAGAAATCTAGGTTCTTATGACTGTAACAAGATGCTGAACCCCAGAGGTCCTTTGATTTAACATGTAGAAATGATTTCATGGTTTGAATGACAGTAAGGAGATAATGACAACAAAGAGAGTATGCTGGGATAGCCCCTAGAGCAGGGGTTCTCAGCTACGGCCGAGGACCAGATGTGGCCAGCTGAGGATGCTTATGCAACTCACTGGGTTTTGGCAAATGGGATGAAGGGTGGAGACAGCGTGTGAGTTTTTGTTTTTACTATAATCCAACCCTCCAACAGTCTGAGGAACAGTGAACTGGCCTCCTATTTTAAAAGTTTGAGGACCACTGCCCTAGAGGAACCGCTCCCTCACAGTAGAACTCTGCAGAACACCTTCAAAGGGGGGCTGGGAACAATCCCAGGAAACCTTGGGCCCCTTGATCTGAAGATAATCTAGAATTCCTTAGCCCATTTGGCAGGGCAGCTTCTGGATCCAAAGGGTTCATTTATTTTATAGAAAAGGCAACTATCTTGCTCAGGTCCATCTGATTGTTTTCCCAGCTAGATGGTATTGTGAGTTCAAATCTTGTCTCAGATACTTCTTGAAATAACCCAACACTTCATTTTCCCCAGACTTTTTATCCTCATCTTTAAAATAGGAATAATAATAGGACCTATATCACAGGATTGTTGTAGGATTTAACGGATGTAAAGTGCTCTGAAAACCTTAAAATGCTATAAAAATACTAGCTGTAATTATTATTAAGATCTTGAGAGGGAAAAATCAATCAGTTAGAACTTTGGAAGTTTCTGGAAGAGAACCAGAATTTCTAGATATGAGGGACTCCAGAAAGAAGGGGACCAGGTTGGAAAAGGGGCATGTCTGGGCAGTAGACATCCTACTCATTAGGAAAAAAAACTAGCCCAAACAAAACCAGATGGTTTTTCTGGACAGCAACAACCCACTGGGGAAATGGTTGTTGGCTTTAAATGCCCTGTTAGCCATATCTTCAGCTAATCAATCAAAAATCTTGCACACAAAATTTCAGTGAGAAGGAAGAAAGACCATTTTGTCTATCTTTAAAGTGATCAACACACTAGCTGAAAAATGCAGTCTGACATGACAGACATAAGATTGTTCACATGGTGAATCAGATATTTAATCAGGCAGACACAGGTTAGTTATTGATTCTTGTAGGATTTGATTGCACTCACACAGATCAGTCCATTGCCTCTGTAATAACTCTGTCTCTTCAGAAGGGGACAGCCTGTTTTCTGAAAATAGATTAAAGCTTGAAGGCAATAGTAAAGCCAAGGCCTGACCACATATCTCAATTGATTATTGCTAATTTCCCTGAGAGCTCTCAAGAGGCTGTGTTCCACAGGTAAGCTTAATAAATTTAATTTCCAAGGAAATACTTATTAAACCGGTCTGTTCCACTTTACCTGTAATTTGCCATATACTTAGCTAATTTGATTCTGAAAGAATCAATTCTATTAGTCTGGGAAGTGAAGGCCTATATTTCAGTGAAATAAGTCATGAAATGAAGCCTGCTGTGTCTGGTTTGTTAGTTCCATAGCCAATTTTGAAAAATCTGGTTGATGGAAAGATACAGAACAAACTATCTTGTAACTCTTACATTTCATAAATGGAGAAAGTCTCTTTATTATCCCTCATCAGCTACCTACTGACTACCAAGCTAATTTCAAACTTCTTAGTTCACATTCAAGTCCCTCTGCATTTTAGCCCCCATCTACCATCCCCAACTCCAAGTCTCAATGCCCACCCTGACCTAGTTAAGATCTTTATCTTCTCTGAACTGACAGAATACTCTGACCTCTCTCAATCATCTTGGATTAGAGTCATTTGTTTACATTCTATGTCTCCCCATTAGATAGTAAATTCTTTGAGGGAAGATAACATTCTGAGTAAGATGCTTCCCTCCCCCAGTGTCTTACATATAGTAAAGAATCAAAAATTCATATCATCCTAGAATTGAAAGAGATCTCAGAGGTCCCTTAATTCAGCCACAATCAGAAGCACGAATCCCTATTCTATTGTTAGACAGTGTAAAGAGGCCATCTGGACAGGCTGAAAACAGATTGTTATTCAGGCTGACATATATAATTTTCTCCCCCTCAAACCTGGATTCAGAATAGGGAAAAATTTTAGACCATCAGCCAAGCCTAACTCAGGAGCTGGCTTGTCTGCAAAGATAGTCGGCAATTGCCACTTCCATGGCAATACTGGCATAAAAGATTTTATAATCACTCTAGTAAAGGACCCCTTCACTAGAGTCAGCTGCTAGCATGGGCTCTTGTTCTATATTCTCCTACCTGCTGGTTGCAATAGGAACCACTTTCAGAAAAAAAGGGACTGAAATCTTGGCTACTGAAATTTAAAATACTGCCAATCCTATGCAAAATACTATACCCTTTATATTGAAATGACTGAGAATTTACCTCAAGTTTTAATTTTATACTTCTAGGCAGTCTTCATTCAACATTTCCTACTGATAATTTATAGTTTACACATTTTATAATTTCATTTTTGAAACTAATTAAACTTAATAATTCAAAGAATTATTTGAATTCTCCATTCAAATGTGCTTTTCAAAATGTATTTTTAAAGCATTTAAAAAGCTGTGGCCATGGCCCTTGTTCCCTTAAGTTCTTGGTCTTTTAAAAATGCCTAAAAGTAAAAGTACAACAATAATTGGTCTAAGATGGTGACCTCTCACCTTGTTAGGACATTCCCCTGCTTCTCAGAAGAGTTTATATGCTCAGTGTCCATCTCTGGAAAGGATGCCATGAGGTCAAAACTGTGTAGGTACCTCTGTGCTGGTTTTTCATGACTTTTCCTCTTCCAGGACCTTTTGGTCTAGGGGCCAAGGATGGGGAGCAATTTAGATGAACGAAGTCAGCAACATTTATTATAAGCTTACAATGGTGTGATAGAGATAGTAACCCTGTGTAGAAACCAAAGTCTAATAATTTGTTTTTTTCATTGTCATTTTGCCAGTGTTCATACAATAACAATTTTCCCCCATGGAAAGGGGACTTTTATATTATATCAAAGGTGTTAAACATGGAGCATGAACTGCATTGAACCCAAAACCCTCCCAGTACTTCCAAAACAGATTAAAAGATAATTAGAAAATATTTCACAAAATAAGCAAAATGAGAAATATATACTAGAACAAAGATAATGGTAATGTGGTTTTCTAAGTCAATATACATTATAGGTGGGGATACTTCTGCGTTTTATCTTTGTTCACAACATAGTTGAGAGATATAATAAATGTAAGTGAAAATCTATTCAGTAATCAAGAGCCATATAATGATGAATTTTTTATTTTTATGTAAATGTAATAAGGAGTATGATAGGTGCATCTGAGTATCTTTCTCTATGGACCACGAGGACCACGGAGAGGGGTGGCTGGCAATCATGTCAACATTCTGCATTTCTTCTTAGGATTTTATCTCTTCTAGGAGTCATACTTCTTCAGTCTCTTGCTTAATAATTACCTATTTATCTTTTCTTTCCTTCCTCATATGTTAATCAAAAACATCTATACAATGAATCATTACATTAGTCATCAGTTTAATTGAATTAGATTAAAATAAAATAAAATGCAACCAACTGACATGGTCTTTGAGCTTCCTCCCATACTTCAATCTGTGATCTTGGGATGTATGCAGCTCAAAAGTGGCAAACATATCTATTCCTCTCTAGGCAAACTGAATGATCAATTCTGATGGATGTGGCCATCTTCAACAATGAGATGAACCAAGTCAGCTTCCAATAGAGCAGTAATGAATTGAACCAGTTACACCCAGGGAAAGAACTCTGGGAGATGACTATGAACCACTACATAGAATTCCCAATCCCTTTATGTTTGTCGGCCTGCATTTTTTATTTCCTTCACAGGCTAATTGTACACTATTTCAAAGTCTGATTCTTTTTGTACAGCAAAACAATTGTTTGGACATGTATACATATATTGTATTTAACTTATACTTTAACATATTTAACACGGATTGGTCAGCCTGCCGTCTGGGGGAGGGGAGTGGGGGGAAGAAGGGGGAAAGTTGGAATAAAAGGTTTTGCAATTGTCAATGCTGAAAAATTATCCATGCATATATCTTGTAAATAAAAAGCTATAATAAAACAATCCCACCCCCCAAAAAAGGCAAAAAAAAAAAAGACTTTGGTCACTACTTTTGACCCTCTGTGATGGTCACTCATTGGCTGAACTGGACAGGTACTTGCTTACCTCACAGTAAGAGTCACTGCATATACCTGCTGGGTTCTGTTCATGGATCAGGAAACTTCCCTAGTTAGAAATATAAACCAAGACACATAGAACTTCTGTCCCCACAGTCACCATGGTACTGCATCTCTCTCAGTTTCTCCAACCTTAGTCATATCTTATAATCCCTTCTTTTCCTTTGTCTTCATCTATTCCATTCCAAAGAATTTTTAGAAGGCAAACTTGGGTAGATAAGGCTGGTCAGGATATCTGAGTCCTGGTCAGGATTCTAAAATGCCTTTGTTACAGAAATAAAATACTAATGGTAACACAGAACCACTGTTTTCTAAATGAAACCTCAGGGCAAATCAGGCAACAGTAAAAACTATTATCTATGGATGGAACCCCCAAGAAAATAGAAAAATGTGAGTGCCTCCATTAGTAAAGATTGAATTGGTTTTGTAGTTCTAAAAATTTAAAGATGCGGACATTTTTTACCATCTTTTTTTAGTCATGTAGCTCCTACAGCTTTTAAATAAATTTTGGCAAGTAATTACCATAGAACCCCATCTACATGAATTCTAACAGTGCTTGGGAAGAGAAATGAAAGAAATATAGGCTCTGCAAATTGGCCTCAGCTAAAGTAAAATAAAACTCTCACCATGATGCATGACTATTACAAGTGTGCCAGTGGACCCCACCAGAGACAGGCCCTAGGGGTCTGGGGGAACAGTCATTTCCACTTGGTAGGGAAGTACAATACAATATATATAATTTCTTTTCAAAAAGACATGAGCTCATGTGAAATGAAGTGGGAACTTTTGTGGTTGTTGTTGAGAGTCATGTTTGACTCTCTGTGACTCCATTTGGAGTTTTTCTTGATGAAGATACCAGAGTGGTCTGCTATTTCCTTCTCATTTTACAGATGAGGAAACTGAGACAAATAGGCTTAAGTGATTTGCCCAAGGTCATATAGCTAATAAGTGTCTGAGGCCAAATTTGAATTCAGGAAAATGGGAAGGAGGGAGGGAAGAAGGGAATTTCAGGCCCAGCACCCCATCAAATTAGTGTTCTTGAAAGGAAACCACAACAAAAAAAATTTTAAAGGTCAGACTCAGAATGTTTTTTTTTTCCCCCAGAATATTTGTCATCTCCCTTGATGAAAGACTTTTCTACCTTTGATGAGTCAAGGCCATAGTCTAATTAAATGTGACTCTCTTCAAGTGATTTACCCAATTTCATAGAAAATTCTTAAAAAAGACATATTATAATTGATCAAATTATATGGTTCCTATGTGATAAGGACAATACTGAGAAGACCTTGAAGTCAAGGCTAGACATCTTTTGCAGAGTGGGGCTGGGAAGAGGCCTTTCTTTTCTGATGGTCACGAGAGACAACTTGGAGAGGGCCAAATTACTGCTCCATAATCCCCAGGAATGAAAATTTTCCTCTAAGATCCTGGGCAAATGCCCACTTGCTCTGATGCCATTCGGGATGAGTCCTATCAGACATGTGAGGGCAGGGCAGGAAAGTCCATGAGTGCTTAAGTCAGGCTTCAATCCCACTTCATAAACTGTGGGATGTCTCCTTATAAGGTGAGGATAAGGGCATCTATCTCAAAGAATCACCATGATGATCCGTATTACTCTTAACTCAAGAAGCTCCATATAAATCTGAGCGAGGACCATGATGATGTAACCCATCAAGGCATCAATAGCAAGATTTGAGATCTGGTATTGAAATTAAGGACACCAGGTTCAAGTTCTGCCTCAGACAAACACTGACCATAAGATTCTCACAAAATCTGCTTTGGTAACCTGCAAAATAGTTGATGACCTACCTTTGTTATGGGAGTTTCTTCAAAATGGAAACGGAAGGAAGGAAGGAAGGAAGGAAGGAAGGAAGGAAGGAAGGAAGGAAGGAAGGAAGGAAGGAAGGAAGGAAGGAAGGAAGGAAGGAAGGAAGGAAGGAAGGAAGGAAGGAAGGAAAGGGAAGGGAAGGGAAGGGAAGGGAAGGGAAGGGAAGGGAAGGGAAGGGAAGGGAAGGGAAGGGAAGGGAAGGGAAGGGAAGGGAAGGGAAGGGAAGGGAAGGGAAGGGAAGGGAAGGGAAGGGAAGGGAAGGGAAGGGAAGGGAAGGGAAAGGAAGGGAAGGGAAGGAAGGGAAGGGAAGGAAGGGAAGAGAAGGGAGGGAAGGGAAGGGAGGGAAGGGAAGGAAGGGAGGGAAGGAAGGAAGGGAAGGAAGGAAGGGAAGGAAAGAAAGGGAGGGAAGGAAGGGAGGGAAGGAAGGAAGGAAGGAAGGGAAGAGAAAAAAAGAGGGTGAGAGGAAAAAAGAAAGGGAAGGAGGAGAGGAGAAAGGGGAAAAAAGAACTTTCCATCTCTACACTGCTGTGATAACTGATGAAAGGTACTCCAAAAAGTGCAGCATTTTCCATAAATCAGATTTTTCCATCCTTAACAAAGCCCTGCTTCTTGTCAGAAGCTCCTGGGTCATGCTGCTCTCCCCCATTCCAACAGATCTCCTGCCCATCATACCAGCCAGGCCACCTTCTCTTCACCCATCTGGAAACCTCTACCTGCTTATCAGCACTCCCGGTCACTCCTATGGCTAATTCTGTGGCTGCTCCTCTTAGCTTCATGCTTCCTTCCTTGATCCTTTCCCTTCTTGGCTTTCCAGGATCTTGTTCAGGATCCCTGTTTACCCAGAGATACTTAGCCTTCTATTTCCTTTCTTGATCTTCTTCCTACATGTATTAGTGTAGTTAGTTTGATTGTTGGAGCAACATTGGACTATTGAAGTTGTTTACTTGGAGACGGGGATGGGGGGGGTAGGTAGCTCATAATGAAATTCCAAGATGCCTTCTTTCTAATATTGAAGAATTGACTCGATATTTTCTTCATTCTTGCCATGCCACCCTTACACAAAGCCTTTTCTGATCTTGCCTTGCCTTCATCATCCAGGAGCTTGATGCTTTCTACCTTCTCTAAAATTACTTTGTGTCTGTATTTTCTATTTACTTAAATTGTGAGCATTCATGGTTCCCTTAGTGCATTTTGAACTCTTTGAAAGTAGGCTCTGCTTCTCATTTTATTTTTGTATCCCCAGTCTCTGGCACAATGTTTTGCATGGAACTTAAATGTTTATTGAATTGCTTTGATTTCTTAATTCTAGTCAATTAACATAGATTTGCTTGATGATTTTAATCTCTTTCAACAGAAAGCAATTGATAACCTGTCTGTAGGGTGTTCAACAAGATATTTACATTATGAAAGGGGGTGGGAGCTCCCTTTTTTCTGACACTGATTATACTCTGTGTTATATTGGAGCCAGTTTAATATTTAGAAAAACTCCCTTGCAGAAAACAGTGAGGGCTAAAAGCTGAGAAGCCATCTACTCAAAAGTCATGAAATTATAGTTTTCCTGATGACCTGACTATTTTAAGGATCCTCTTTCTGCTTGAAAAAGCTTTGGAGGTAATGAGAATTTGTCAAAATTAGATGCATTTCCCTGAGGATAATCACCCGGCTGCAGTTGGAGATAACAGACTTGTGTGATACAAAAGACTTAAAACTCTGTGGTTACTGCAAAATAGAGAGAAATCAAATTTAATTGGGAAGGAATAATCAACAGATGAAAGTCTTTGTTGCCTGAGCTATGTCTGCACAAGTAAGCATGGGCCCTGCAGTAATAACTGTCTTCAAGAAGAGGTATCATGGTCGGTCAGTCATTAGTCAACAAACAAGCTTTATTGAGTGCCCACAGTGGGCTAGACACTGTGCTAAACACTGGAGCTAAAAAAGGCAAAAGCAGTTCCTCTTCTCAAGAAGTCCCACAGGAGAGACAGCTACATGCAAACTCTATGTGCGGGTACACATATATGTATAAAAACATGTACAGACATACACATATGTATGTATGTCCCCCCCAAAATGAAAATTATCTCAGTGGGAAAGCACCAGCTCTGAGAGTGACCTAGCAAGGTCTCTTGAAGGTGGAATTTGAGCTGAGTCTTGAAGGAAGCCAGGAAAACCAGGAGGCAGAGATGAGGAAAGAGGATATTCCAGTCATGATAGACCAGTCAGTTTCCCAGTGAGTACCCCGGGTGTCTCCCCCCCCTTCCATCCATTCTCCACCCAGCTGCCAAAGCAATTTTCATAAAGTGCAAATCTGACCACATCACCCTTCTACTCAATGAACTCCTATGACTTCTAGGTTCCCTATTACTTGTAGAATTTGATATAAAATACCCTTTGGCTTTTAAAGTCTTTCACATCCTGGTCCTTTCCTACTTTTCCAGTAACCTTATATTCTACTTTTGTATATTCTAGTATCATCTGGACTGAAACTGGCCTCCAATCAAACCCAAGAGGAGGCTAGCAACAGGTAAGTCAGAACACAAGCAGAAATTTATTAATTTTAAAATGAAGAAAATGATGTTGTAAATGAAAGAAGGAGGACTCAATATGCTGAACCAACAATAAGCCAGATTATGACATAATCATTTTTAAGTCTTGAGTGTTCCCCTAGGCACTGTGGGAGTAGTATTGGGGGTCAAACCCACCCTACCAGGTACATCATGGGAAATGGGGTAGGGGGAGCTAAATCCCTCAGGAACACTTGGTGATGGCCCAAGCAATACACTTTGCCAGAGGGTGATATCAACCTGAGTGCAAAGGATTATTGTCACGTCAAACTTAAGATACACCTGCTAACTGGGTCTTAGCTCTGGGGAACATGGTAACTGGAATATTTTGGCCCTGGCGAAGCTTATATAAACTGATACTAAATGAAATGAGCAGAACCAGGAGATCATCGTACATGGCAAAAAGAAGACTATACGATGATCAGTTTTGACAGACTGCTCTCTTCAACAATGAGATGATTCAGACCAGTTCCTATGATCTTGTGATGAAGAGAACCATCTATACCCAGAGAGAGAGGACTGTGAGGACTGAGTGTGGATCACAGCATAGCATTTTCACTCTGTTTTGTTGTTGTTTGCATTTTATTTTCCTTGTCATTTTTTCCTGTTTGATTTGATTTTTCTTGTGCAGCAAGATAATTGTATAAAGATAAATATATATATGCATATATTGGATTTCACATATATTTCTATCATGTTTAACATATAATGGACTACTTGCCATCTAGGGGAGAGTATGGGGAAAGAGGGGAAATTGGAGCATAAGGTTTTGCAAGGGTTAATGTCAAAAAATTATCCTTGCTTATGTGTTGAAAATAAAAGGCTTTAATTTAAAAAAATATATATTTTTGCACTATTTCTTGTTGCTCCACACTACACATTACAATCTACTTTCCTATTCCATGCATGTAGTAGACAAGCATCATGGTATAGTGGTTAAGATGCTATACCAGGAGTCAGATGGCCTAAAACCCTAAACTAGATTAAAATTCTCCTCTTGACACTTATTAGCTATGGGACCACCTGTAAAATGAGAAGGTTAGATGACATAATCCCTAATGTCTCTTGAAACTTTGAATCTATGATCCTAGAATGTTATTTAAAGAATTGTCATAAAGAAGATGATTAGTCTTGTTCCTGATTCCAAGCAGCATAATTTAAAAAAGTAGGTAGAAACCTAAGTTGTCAACTTAATGTTAGGAAATCTTCCTAATAATCTGAACTGTTCAAATATGAATTGGATTGTTTAGGAGGTACGGAGATTTCCATCCCTACAAGTCTTCAAGCAAAGACTGGATGGCTACTTTTTAGTGATATAGTTATGGGTATTTCTATTTTAGAAAGGAGTGAAGGGAAGAATCTCTGAGATCTTTTCCAACTTTGAAATTCTGTGATTCTATGAGCTAGTTCAAATCATTTTTATTTTAAAAACGACTGAGCTGGAACAGAAATGGAACATTAAAATATTCCCTGGACTGTGCCTGAAATAAGCTAGTATTTCATTTGGTTTACATCTCTGGCAGAGAGAACCTGGAGGAACTGCATGGGTTTATGAAGCCCTTGCTACATCATTTAAATCATGTTATGTCTTTTTCTTCATAGAGGCTTTTTAGTATGATGTAAACTCAAGACTAACAAGTGCACATCATCCATAAAGTCATTGGTTTATTTAAGAAAAGGAGCAGCCTTGATTTCATGTAGGGACATTTGGGAATAATTGGAATGGAGAAGGCAGTTCCTCTTCCTTCATACTTTGTAATCAATCTATTACATTTTTATCTGCCTTATGGTGACCGTGTTATCTCGGATGGATGATCTGATAAAATGAGTTTTTGCTTTCTTTACTGATTTGTAAATGGGATGCAAAAGACCTTAGAAAGATATAAGCCTGAGTGGGCTGCCATGTATATCTAAGGACAATTAAAGAAGAGCCAGAAAATTTGGCTATAAAAGGAAATGGGCTGGTTACATGATACAGGCAGGACAGAGGTACAGACATTGCCTTGGGCCTTGGAACACTACCAAGTTTCTCCCATGAAATCTTGCAGTAATGGCCAGTTTATTCACCCACACTGGAAAAACAAAGTGAATTTTAAAAATATATTGTCTAAACTGTGATCAGTATAGGTATCTGAACTAATAGCTGGTTGGAATACTGAATAGGCAAGTATGTTTAACAAAAGTAGGACTATGGAGCAAAGGTAGATATTGCCAGCCCTTCCAGTCCTCCCTAACCCTTTGTCTGTGCCCCTAGATTTGTTTCTATGAGGCCCTAAAACAGTTGAAGATTTGGGGAGGGAGACAAAAATCATGTAATACCTTCTCCATGTAGCTCCTTTGTAGTTGTCCTTCAAATAGACACTAGTCTACAGTGAGGGATATGATAGGACTTAGAAGCAATTTTTTTTATCCCAAATCAGAAAGGAGGCTGGAGCTCAGTATAATAGCAAGTCAAAGAATCCACATGGACACAGCACACAGACTTGTGGACCTGGAATCAGAAAGGTTTGGTCTCTGATACTTCCTAGCCAGTCATTTAGCTTCTGTCTGATTCTATTTCCTTATGAAAAATGGGAATAATTATGGAATCTGTCTCCTGGGATTTTTATGAAGCTCAAATGAGAAAATATTTGTAAGAGGTTTTCCGAGCCTTAATAATTAATGCTAATTATGCAAAAACAAAACAAAACCAAACCAGGCAGATAGTTGGTCCAATCAATAGAATACTAAGTCTAACATTGGGAGACTCAACTTTCTGAGTTCAAATCTGGCCTCAGGCATTTATTAACTGTGTGCAAGTCCCTTAACCCTGTTTGCTTCAGTTTCCTCATTTGTAAAATGAGCTGGAGAAGGAAATGGCAAACCACTGCAGTGGATCTGCCAAGAAAACTTCAAATGAGCTCATGAAGAGTCAGTGCAACTCCAATGACTGAACAACAACAAATGGTAAATATATTACAGATTATAGATTGATTATAGATTATAGAAAGATTATAGTGATTATAGAAGGACATGTTGCAGGGGTAGCTGGGGAAATCCATACCTCTGACACTACAGATTTCTAGTTGTCCTCTGGTGACATTTTCATCCTGTTCTTAACTGGGTACCATGTACCTGTTCTCAGATGGTTGTCAGGTTGTATCTGGTATGGGTTATGTCCACTCTGCTGAGGGTCTCTGCTGTTCTTGAGGTTTGCTGCTGTCCATCTCTGCTGCTATTATTATTGTGACTGAATCTTAGCTGATTTATGGCTTTTTTCTGACTTTAAGGGTTGTCTGGAGAGGTGCAATAACTTGTATCAATTATGCACCAAAAGAGCCTTAGCCCTCCTCAGACAGGAAGGAATGATTCTAATCATCCATACTGAAATAAACAATCCATTTTGTCTAGACAGGGAGATGAAGTGAGACTAAACCCTGCCTCCTTTTTTTTCTTTGCTGGATAAAATGCCAAACGAACCAGAGATATTGCTGGTAGATAATGCATAATAAAGGAAGGAATGCAGAAAAGCACATTACCAATCTCTCATAAGAAGTAGCAGAGGGCAGCAGATGGCTTTCAAGAGGTTAAACAGCGAAAAATGAGTCAAGAACAGCTCAGGGACTCCAAAAGCAGCAGAGACATGACATCTTGCAGATACAACCTGACAAGCAGCTGAAATTGGAAACTTGGTGTCCAGGGAGCAGAGGGCAGGATGCTGCTGTCGCTGGAGGATGTGGAGGGTATGTCAGAAAGGTGGGTTTTCCCAGCCAAAGCTACTTATGACACAAATGAGCATCCTCTGTGTATTTGCCATAATCATGGCCCATTCATACAACAGGTACCCTTCCTGTAATATTATCTGGCAGCAGGTAGTCCTTACAGGTGTGCCTCTAGAGATATTCCCTGGTCACATGTTGTCTACATATTTTCTTTCTATGTTTCCTGATTACATGTTTTTTTTCTGTCTTCTGCCACTGCTGATGGGGTAATCTGTGGGAGACTGTGCCCATATGTGCATGAGGTAGAACTTTTCTTATCATTTCTAGTCCTATATAATTTGTTTTGATATTTGTCTTTTGCTTTAGATTTATATTCTCTGGTCTTTTAAAAGTAAAAGCACGGCCCTGAAGTCAGGAGGACCTGAGTTCAAATCTGGCCTGAGACATTAACTCTTCCTAGCCGTGTGACCTTGGGCAAGTCACTTAACCCCAATTGCCTCAGCATAAATAAATAAATAAGTAAATAAAAGCACTGATGGGGCTTGAGAAGGACAGTTTTGAGTAGATGCTGATTCACAAAGTATTATCATCCAACAATCATTTTCTGGGGCATATAAATACATAGTTGGAGAGCCATTTCATTAAATTATAATTTATCATCATATGTATCTTGAAGAGACTTGGCAATATATATATATTTATTTGAGGCCTGGATTAAGTAGCAAGAATACATTTCTCTGCTCTAATACTACTATTTGGCCTATATCTCAAAGAAAGCAAAGAAAGAAGAAAAGTCTTTATATGTGAATAATTATTTATAACAATTATTTTTGTGCTGGCAAAGAACCAGAGGTTAGGGGAATGTTATTGATTAAGGATTGTTATTGTTACTGGGGATTGTTATTGATTTATTATTGATATTGTTATTGACTGGCTGAACAAATCATGGCACATGAATGTAATGCAGCACTATTATCCTATAATAAATGATGAAGGAATTGTTTTTCAGGGAAACTTGAGAAGACTTATATGAACTGATACACAGTGAAGTGAGCAGGATCATGAAAATAATTTGTACTATACACTAAAAATAAACAATTTTGAATGACCTGAGAATTCTGATCAATATAATGGAATCATGGTTCCAGAGGACCAGTGTTGAAGATTAACTCATCTCCTGACAGAAATGTAATGGACTAAATATGCAGATTGAAACTCACATTTTTAGTTGTGGCCACTATGGGAATATACATATTTGTAACAATCTTGTTTTGGGGTTTTTTGGGGGGGGAGGAATAAGAGGGTTTCTGATGGTGAAAGGGGGAGATGGAGGAGAGAGAAAAAGAATGCTTAATTAAAAATAAAATAATTTTTAAAATTTAAAAATAAAGCCTAGAATGTATTTGAAAAATTGTTTGGGGTTTCCCCCAAACTTTTGCTATTGCCAAAGCCCATTTCTTTAACAAGAGTATTCTTCTGGTGATGTTCTGTGGTTGTGAATGATAGGATGCCATGCTCTGTTAAGAACTGAAATTGTGAATCTCCTGAAAGGCAATATAAGATGCATTACGGGCATAAATAGCTATAGCACGTGACCTTTGGTGACTTGCATGCAGTAAGTGGGACAAAAAGACATTGTCAGGGACATGGTTGATGGTATAATGAAGCAGACTGCCAGGATATGAAGAATAAACAACTGCAGGTGGAAAGCCTGCCTGACCTCTCTCTGAGTACCCTAGTTACTGAAATATTTAGAGGAAGTCAGTCCTGCAGTATGGAAATAAAGAGGAAAAGAAGGCATGAAGGGCTTTTAATGTTAATTCATGGATACAGGGCTCTCACCGCTGCAATCACTGATCCCACAAAGTACAGAAGAGAAGTTTTGTGTCTCTATTTCTGGCGCCTTATTTACTATAAAATTTAGGTAAATGATCTTGTTATATTAGGAGAGAGGCAGTACAGTATACTAGGCAGTTTTCAAACTTGGAAACAAAGATTTGGTTTCAAAACTTACCTGACATTTTCTAGCTGTGATGTCACAGTCAAGTCACTTAATCTTTTTGAGTTTCAGTTTCATCATCTATAAAATAGGAATAATAGCACAAACCTCACAGAGTTACCATGAGGTTTAAATGAGTAAACTGTGTTGGGAACTTTGGAAGGCACTATATAAACAGCAGTCTTGCCCACACTACAAATTAATGTATGTAACATGACCCTTCAACATTTTTATCAGTGTCTTGGGCAAAGGCAAAGGTGCCATACTGATAAAAGTTATAGGTGACATGAAGCTCGGAGGATAACTGACATGTTGGGTAGCAGAGGCAAGTTCCATAAAGATCTTGACAGCCTAGAATGGTGGGTCAAATCTAATATGATGAGATTCACTAGGTGTAAATGTTGTATTCTATACTAGGGTTCAAAAAACCAATGACACAAGAACAAGATTATAGATCTAGAGTTGGAAAGTACCTCATAGACCACATAGTCCAACCTTCTCATTTTACAAATGAGGAAACTGAGGCACAGAGAAGTTAAAAGGTTTGTCTGCAGTCCCAGGTTAATATGTATCTGAGATGAAATTTGGAAACTGGACTCCCAAGACTGTATTCTTTCTACCATGTAACACACTACCCTCCCAAAGGAGGAATTGTGGCAAGACATTAGTTTTTATGAAAAAAGATCTGAGGGTTTTAGTAGACTCATTATGAGTCAATAGTAACCCAGAATAGGCCTTAAAGTTAATTTGACCTTGGAGTTGTCTTCATAGAGGCATTTTGTCTAGAACAGTAGATGATAGCTTATTGCCACATTTAGAGCATTACGTTTCATTCTGTTGTTATTATTATAATATATTAATATAATATATATTAGAAAATATATTGACTAATAGCAGTATGTCCAGAGGAATGCAAATAGAGTGATCAGGGGACTAGAGAATTTTTCTACTTTGATGGATCTGTGATCTTGTCAATGTGAAACCTCCTGGCTTCTGGGCATATTGCAAAGCATCCATGCTTTTGCTTTATGTACCTCTTGCTCATATCTTTGTGTGAATAAGGAGTGCTCAGTATCTTCAGCTCTAATTATCATGACTTTCCATGGATAACAGTAGAGCGTGCAAGCTCTCAGGAATGTGGGTGGGAATAGATGTAGAAGGTGGGCATAAGTAGCTTTTGCCAAGTATTTGAAAGTCTACATATGGGAAAGGAATGAGACTTGTTTCTCTATAGCACCTGAAGGCAGTACCAGGAATAATGTGTAAAAGTTGCAGAAAGGTCATCTTATGATATTAGCCCTGAATATCAGTGCTGTACAAAATTAGAACGAGCTGACTTTGGAAATAGAGGGTTTCCTCTCCCTGGGAATCTCTAACCCAAGACCAAATTACTATTTCTTGGGAATGTTGTAGAAGATATTCTACTTTGGATATGGTTAGGATGAGAAGATTGCCAATCCCCTTTCTAACTGACATTCTGTGAGTTTATGTAAAATTAGTTAGCAGGACATAAGTTGGGTATTAAGCAATGAACAAGTTCACAAGCAAGAAGCAACTGTGTAGTTCTGTTCTTAGGAAAGTTCTTAGGAAAGAACTCCAGCCTCCAACCCAGACTGAAACCTGCTCAGGAATAAGCAGGACAGAAAACCCAAACATTTTTGGGTTAGAGGGCCTCTCTTAAATTAGATTCACTAATAACTAACTCTACTTTTGTTTTTATTTTTGTTTTTGTCACTGTTTGGAAGAAGACATTTGTCTTCCTCTTTGAACTAAGCAAATATTAGAACTGAAAATTTGAAATCTAGCCTACTTCATTAGAATTGTTGCCACAGGGTATAAGGGTGCAAAAATATCAGAATTGCATCAGCTGTGCCAAGGAAACTAATCCAGTTTCTTAACTCATTTGGATTAGGAGTTAAATGAAATTCACAAAGTTTCACTTCAAGGAAGGAATTCATGATATAAAAGGAAACCAGATGGCTGGAATGTAAAGCAATTTTTAGATGGCTTCTCTGCTTATTTACTGAGGGCAATAAGCCAATATTTGTGTGTGGAGACAGTCTTGAGCAAATTTAATGCCATTATGTGTGATTCAGATGATCACACATGTCTGATTCAAAGTGATAGCAAGCAGCAAGTAGGAAAAAATAGGTTTAATTAAGCTGTTTGTTTTCTTAATTGACACATACACCTTGATCATTCTGTTAAACGGGGACCATCTTATTATGAAATAAGATTAATCATGCATAGTAGAGTAAGCCATCTTTTCCAATGACGTGTTGTATTATCTTGCATATTGAAAGACCTGAGCAATGAGGGGTTGTGGAGAGAATGTTGAATTTAAATCCTTATTCAGATTCATCTCCTCCATGAATCTCTCTTTTCTCTCTCCCTGTCTCTCCCCTCTTTGTTTTCCTATCTGTCTCTCTATTTTTCTATTCCTTTCTTCTGCCCTGCTTTTTTCTTCCCTTTCATGTTGAAAATAATCTTTTATGGGGGCAGCTAGGTGGGGCAGTGGATAGAGCACCAGCCTTGAATTCAGGAGGACCTGAGTTCAAATTTGATGTCAGACACATAACACTTCCTAGCTGTGTGACCCTGGGCAAGTCACTTAACCCCAGCCTCCAAAAAAAAAAAAAAAGAAAGAAGAAGAAAATAATCTTTTATTTCTCAAATTCTCCATAGCATTTTATCTATTTTAATGAAAATAAATAAATTTTATTTTATTTTATTCACATTTTGCTTCTTTCCTTCTTCTTGTAGCTCAATCATTTGTGCTTTCCCCTACTTGGATTATAAACTCTTTAAGAACAAAGTCTATGCCATCTTTCTCTTCAAATGCTTAGGACAATATCTTGCCTGTAGCAGGAATTTGATAAATGTTTGCTGAATTAACTTGAACTGAATCAATGCCCTTTCCTACTTAGCAATCTATTTGTTCTCCTATCTTCATATCTCTGACACATTTTTCATCTTTGTTATTCTGAGCCTTCTCTTTTATTCTTCAGTTATTCCATTTAAAGCTTCTTCTCATACTTGGAAAATGCAGATACTATTAGAACCATCTGGTTTCAATTCCTCTTGGGTCCTTATTTTCACCTTAACAACAACAATAAAAACAATAATGATTGCCACAAGTGACATTATTCTGTTTACAAAGTGCTTTGGTATTAACCATTCAGTTTTAACATAGCAAAACATGTATCCCATTGATCACAGAATAAACAAGCTTGAAAAGCATGAGACTTACTGTCTAGGTGGTATAATCTCTCTGAAACTAAATGTAAACCATTTTTGCCAATGGCAAAAACCAAGGACAGCACATACACTCACCATAGAGGGGTGAGCTGTAAAACTCAGGATTTTGTGATTAAGCTTGATCTCCTCCCCTCTCTTCTTTGCAGAGGTGGGGAACCAGGGATGTGGAACATTACATATACTGTAAGACTTTGGTGGCTAAAATAAAACCAAAATCACAATTGAGATTTGAGATTCTCTGGAACTCATTTATTTATCACTTTTGTCATAATCATGCTATAAAGTGGCTTTGGGTAAAACATATCGTTTCTCTGGGTTCCAGTTTCCTTCTCTGTGAAATAGGGAATTAGACAAGCTAAGGTCTTTTTCAACTCTAGATCTAATATGCTCGAAGAGATATTAGTCCATTTTCCAAATTAGGAAACTGAATCTTTACAAGTCACAGGCCATGTAGGTACTGTCAAAAGCAGGATTTGAACTTGGGAATCCTGACTCAAAGTCTAAGACTCCAATCTGTAGACACACTACCTTTGGGAGTAAGGGGGAAATCTGGCCTAATGAAATATGAATTGAGTTAGTATCAAAGGAGTGAAAGAAAACCTATTATGGGGGCACAAGTCCAAAGTTAATGAGCCTTGATGATGGAGCTGTGGATAGGATAATCTTCAGAAAGTGATGCAGAATTGATATATGTAACATTGGATTACTTGCCATCTAGGGGAGGGGAAGGGAAGGAGAAAAAAAATTGGAACACAAGGTTTTGCAAGGGTGAATGGTGAAAATGATCTATGCGTATGCTTTGAAAGTAAAAAAAAAAAAACAAAAAAAACCACAAACTTAAATCCTCACCAAAAACAATACTGTAAAGGAGACTGGACAAACACATTAAGAGGGTTTATTTAGTTCATGTCACATTTGTACATTGGTTGCTGCTTTTTGATGGAAGTAGCTAGGTTGGACCTGAAATCAGGAAGATCTGAGTTCACATTTGGACTCAGACACATACTAGCTGTATAATATCTTTCAATCTCATTTTCTTCATCAGTAAAACAGGAATTATGAGAGTTCCTTCCTCCCAGAATTGTTGGATGATCAAATGAGATCATACTGGCAAGAGTGTTTTGTGAACCTTAACGTTCTGTAGATGATAATAATCCTAGCTACCAAAATAATCCCACAGTTGAACCTAGTTCCACAACTGAGACAGGACTCAGTTTCCAGATATAGAGACTGAAGGGAAGAAAAGTCTCTTTTGCCCTTTCTGTTACAGTGGCTCATAGGACTAAGGAATCTGGAAAGATGTATGTAATCTAAACAATTCACTCCTCATTTTTCAAATGAAGAAACTGAGTCCCAGAGAGGGTCCGTAAGTTGCCCAACATCTCACAGGTAGTTGGTAACATTGACAGGTCTCCAGATTCAGGGGTTCTATCATTCCATGATGAGAGCTGGTTTATGGTCTCACCTGATTGCTGGAGAGAAAACAGAGAATGTTTCACTGATCATCCAAGAAAACCCAATGAGAAACATAGGGATAGGGAGGAAGAAGACGTAGAGAGACTTCTGGAAAAGTGGAGTCCACTTGTCCCTATTCATCTTTGTCCAGAACTCTGATTCAGGGTCTCTATCTTCCTTAAAAGAACTACCAATGAGAATTTGGACTGAACAATGAGCTTCTGACTCCTCCGGGTCCACTAGGTGATCAGGGTCACCTTCCTCTCCCTGTTTATTTCTTTCTCCTCTCTGCTCTCCAAGAGTACAGCTAGTGCATTCTGAAGGGTCTCGGCTCAACCTCACCATCAGCTTTTTCTCTTTTCAAAAAAAGAACACTTATTGGCCATGACTCATCCTCCCTACTGAGCCGCCTGAGGAATTTGGCAGAAATGCTTCCTGTGGCATGGGAAACTATAGTGGAGGAGGGCTAAGAAATATGTTCTTCCCTCCTTCCCTCCAATCTGCCTCTTTCACTCCTGTTCCTATTTTCCCATCTACCTCAGAGTCTGAATCTAGACTGACTTGGGTGAGTCTAAATAAATGTCTCTCAGTAAGTCTCTATATAGGGAAAAGTGGTTTCTTTCTACTGCAAAAAGCCCACTGGATGCCAAGGTTTCTGGGATTGAAATATGTGTTGCTGGGTGTGTGCATCTTACTGAGAACATTCAAGAAAAAATAAATGAGGACAAGCACCTGTTGGAAAATGTTAATGAGCTTGTAAACTCCCAGACTCCCAGTGATCTGGTGCTAATGAGATCCACCAACAGACATTTTTTCCCCTTGCTACTGAGACCATTGTCATAATAAATGAAGCTACACACTTGACTTAAAAGGCTGCTCACCCGAAGTAGAAGGAACAGGATGACACTTACTCCTTTATGTACACTTGAAATGTAGGTGGCTGTCCTGTTGTCTCCAGGGAAGCCTTATGATCATCATCAGAACTGACAAGTTATATGGCACTTTTGGCCTTAACAGTGTGCTCTGCATATATTATTTCATTTCTTCCATTAGAACTTAAACCTCCAGAGAGTATGGGCTAATGTTTGATTTTTCTCTGTCCATAGTATCTAGCAGAGTACCTTGTACATAGTAGGTACTTAATCTATGTTTGTTGAGATGAATTGATCTGATTTGAATTATAGGATCATAGGACCCCAGAATTGGGCCATAGAGGTCAAATAGTCCAACCCATTTTATTTTATTTTTATTTTTACTTTTTTGCTAAGACAATTAGGTTAAGTTACTTGCCCAGGGTCACACAGCTAGGAAGTGTTAAGTGTCTGAGACCAGATTTGAATTCAGGTCCTCCTGACTTCAGGGCTGGTGCTCTAACCACTGCACCACCTACTTGCCACTAACCCATTTTATTTTTAACAGCAACTTGTTTTTTCTGTATATCGCACTCCATCTCCAGCCACCTTGGATTTGCTTTAATGCCAAGGATGCACTTCTTCCTACTTATTGACAACTCCAACTGCCTCAGCTCAAATGCTATCTTGGTCTTCTACTCACGTAGGACTTATCCTCTAAGGTAACTTTCTTTTTATTTTGTATGTATATTCTATCTATGTACATGTTTATTTATATGTTGTCTCCCCAATAAGCCCTTTGCTTAACATGGTGCCTGGCATATAGTAGTTATTTGATAAATGTTTACTGATTGATTGTATGTAAATTCGATGGGGACAGGAATTGTTGTATTTTTGCTTTTTCTTTATCTACTCACTACTCAGGATGGTGCCTGGCCCATAATAAAAACTGGTTCAATATATGGTGATTGATTCAACACAGACAAAGAAACTGAGACTCAGAGAGACTACCTTGCTCAAAAGCAAGGGTAGAATCCTGGATTTCTGACTCCGATCCCTCTCTGTAGTATCCAAAAGCTTCCCTTTTGGTCACTTCTTTATTTCTTCTCTAAACTTTCTTCAAGTTTTTTCTTCAGTTCTAGACTCTTTTCCTTTCTCCCTTTAAATGGGATGTGATATTTCTAGAAAATATTTCTGGAGATAATGGAGGACTTGGATTGGTTGGATTCCTAGTTAAAAGTCATTAGAGATCCTTAGTGAAGAGGGAAGCTTAGCATTATTGCTGAAATGAACATGAAATGCCCAATTTAACATATTTTAAGCAAGACACACTGATTCAATTTGGGGAAACAGCCGTCATTGCTTAAAGCCAAAGTGCAAGCTCTCACAGTTTTAGCTGTCATCCAAAATTGGCAAGCTCTACATTCCTTAAGATAGGGCTAACAAATGTGCTATTACTCTGTCTCCTCAGGGCTTTTAAAATCAAATTGCTACAATGAAGAAAAGTCAGTACATTGTCCAGAAAGAAAAGTTATGGAATTTCTTTTTGGCCCAACAATTATTTCTATATATACATTATACATAAGTTCCCATCAATTATAGAAAGCTTTAACTCATAGGAGAATCATAGAATGTAAGAGCCAGGAAAGTCAGTAATTGGAGTGAAGAAGAAAGATAGTTCCATGCATGGAGAATAGCTAGAGCAAATACCTAGAATCAAGAGAAGGAGGGGCTTGTTTGTGGAACAAAGCTGGATTGAAGAATATGTGTCAGAGAGCAAGGTGTAAGAAAACTGAAAAAGTAGGAAAGGGCTAGATTATGAAGGATTTTGAATGCCAAATACAGCATTTTGTATTTGTTCCTAGAGACAATAGGGAGCCACTAGAGTTTATTGAGTGGTAGAATGAAAGTGTGAGTGATATAATTGATCTGTGCTTTAGGCAAATAACTTTAGCAGCTAAATGGAGAATAGGTTGGAGTGGAGAGAGACTTGAAGCTGAACATATACATATATAAATTCTAGATTATAATTCTAAATATATAATTTATATTTAAGGTTTGCAGATTGCTTTTCAAGTAGTATTTCATTTTATTTATACAACAACCCTTTGGGGTAGGTACTATTATTAATTCCATTTTACAGATGATAAAACCGAGGCACAAAGATGCTAAGTGACTGGCCCACATAACTAATAAATGTTTAAGGCTAGATTTGAACTCAGACCTTCCTTACTTTTGATCTATTACCCTATCTATTGCCCCATCTAGCAAAGGAAGTACAGAAGAAGGGTGGTTTTGGGGGAGAAATGAGTTCTGTTTTAGATCTTGTAATTTATAGATTTTAAAACTCATACAACTTAAATGTTCACCTAGTGAGAAGAATTAAGACTGCACCTATAGATGAGTAAGTGATTTATAGAGAAGTGACAATTAAGCAAATGAACTTGTCAAGTGAGAAAGTAAAGAGTAATAAGAGAAGGAGCCCTAGAACAGAGCTTTGGACATCCTTACAATTAAGGATCTGAAAATTGGTGAAACAGAGCCAAGCTAGGAAGAAGATATATAGACTTATAGGATAGAATGAGGGTTTTTTAAAGACTTGTGGACTTGAAAGTATTGAATAGATAATAAGGAAAAAATCAATAGAAAAGGAGAAATTGAATATAAGAGGTAAGGGGAGAATGAGAAAGAAGGAAAGAAAAGGAGAGAGGAGGAGAGAGAGTAGAAAGAAGTAGAGATGATAATGAAAGCAAATTGCTGGAGAAGACAGGAAGAGATAGGATTCAAGGTGCATGTAAAGAAGTTGGCTTTTTGCTAAGGTGAAAGGCCACTTCTGAAATAAAAGAAGGGATGGTGGAAAATGTCAGAGAGAAAGAAAGGAGAAAGGGAAAAGAAAATCTTGAGAAAAGGACTCTTATTTTTATGAAGATTGAGGAGAGTAAGGATGCTATGGGGAACTTAAAGAAGAGAGGGTTAAACAGATACTGTGGTAAATGGGATGGAGTTAGTTTTTAGGGAAGGAATAGAAGGATTGCCTTGCTGCAGTGAGAGCCCATTTTGGATTAAATAATGTGGCTTTGCAATGGATCCAATCAGCAAGTTCAATGGCCACAAATCCAATGTCCTTTCTACTGAAACACCCTACATACCTTGCTTCCTACGTCCACATGATAACACCTTAAATATCTGAAGGTTATTACATCTTCTTATAAGACTTTTTACTTTCAAGATTAAAAATCCCCAGTTCCTTCTGATATTCATATGACATGGTCAACTCCTCCAGAATGACCCAAATTTATTTATTAGGATGCTAATTAGAATGTGCCTTTCAGGGCTAAAAACAACATTCCAGAGGTGGTCTGACTAGGAGAGAATACAGCAGGTCTCTTCTCCCCTTTTGTTCCAGACATTGTAGTTTCATTAATGAGGTAAGCAACATGATCTTGCCAAGTAGAGAAACAGAGTAGCTGAGAATAACAGTGATTAAGACAGATTCATTGTAAACATAATCTTATGAAGGAAAATGGCAAAAGATCATGAGCATTGTTGTCTCAATAAGTATCAAGAAGCAACTGAAGGAAGAAAAATGTTACAGGAAACTTGGCAAGAGACCAGTGAAGCCACATGATCTTGAGAATGTTTGGTATGAAAGTGGAAGAACAACAGATGGAAGATAAATGGGGAAAATAGGTTATGGTTGTCATAACAAACTATTCCTTCAATTGTCTGTGGAGCCACCATATTGAATTCTGACACCACAGTTGCTGATGAGCCACACGAAGAAGTAGAAAAGGCAATAAAGAAAAACAAACTGGAAAAGAGGAGCTAGTAGGGATCAAACATACCTTGGAGGTCTCTACTTGAGGAGACAACGGTTTTGAATGTGCTGAGGTTCCAATAAGGAAAATTGCTGTGGAGTCTGTGACTTCAAATTATGATTTTAGAGTAGACTTTTGAGAGTCCCCATGGGCAGTCAGGAGATCAACTCAGTTAGTAATTAAAGAAAAGGTTATTCATTGGAAGGTCAAATACTGTAGCTGAATACTTTGGCTACATAATGAGAAGACAGAATTTATTGAAAAAGAGCCTGAAGTTGGGAAAGATTGGAAGCAAAAGGAGAAGGGGATGAGAGGGAATGAGATAAATAGATAATTTCATGAGACTTCTCCCTTTGCTAATGAACATGAGCTTGGACAAAGAGATAATTGAGTATAGGAGGGTCTAGAATGATATAATCCATGGGCTCATGAAAAGTTGGATGTAAGTGAATGAACAAACAGCAACAATAACAACGTATTGATTTTCAAAATATCTGAGTGAGAAGGCTATGAAGAGCATGAAAAAAAATGCAAATGTCATTACTACTGAAAAGAATGATTGAGAAAGCTTTAATAGCTACCAACCTAAGGACTTATATTCTCATTTCTACAAAACACATATGAAAATAATTCATAAATATTTATTAAGGCTGTCTTTGACAAATAGATGAAAAATCAGGCTTTTAACAATTAATTTCTTTCAAATCACATAATTGACTAAAAGATGTACAGGATACAAGAACCTATTGTGTTTGTTTTTTTTTAACTGTCTTGAAATAAAGTGTTATTAAATCTTTATTAGGTTCTTGTGCAGTTTATTGGTTTGTCCTAACCAGAGGATCTTTACATTTGTTCCTATTTAATTTCATCTTATTGGTAAGGCGCATTATTCCATCTTGCTGGGATTTTAAAAATCCTGCTAAATCATCTATCATATTAGTGATCTTTCTTAGGTTGTGTTATTAACATTTGATAAATTTGTCACTTATTTACAAGTTGTTGTTTAAAATAATATTATATAAGACAAGGGCAAGGACAGCATTCAGAGGATGTTCCATTAAAGATCTCTCTTTTCTAAATTTGTATTAACCTCTAATTAATACTCTTTGGATAGAGTTGTTCAACCAGCCTTACCCTTGCCTTAATGTATTAACAGCTCATATTTTTTCATATTTTTCATGAGACTGCCAGAGGGGTATTGTCTTGAATCATGAACCTAAGACCAGTTATAGTCAAGTCACTTTGGTGAAAATGTAAATGACACTATGGTGTCACGTTAGTAAAAGTATAAATGATGTGGGATTTTTTTTGATCTGATACTCAATCTGTCTGATCCTGTAAAAATGGGAAATAGTCTTGATTTGTTATTTTTCTGGCTCTGGAGACACAAGAAGCTACTTTTATTAATTTCACACTCATTTAATTCCTTTTGGATTATGTTTGGCCTATCTTCTCCAGTTTGAAGAGATGAGTAGTTTTGCTTTTTTTTTTTAAATCAATTTTTAATATTCCGTAATTTACTCCTAAGCAGTTTTTCCTTGCAATCAACTTGGAGTCAGAAGACTTGATTTCAAATCTCTATCATTATTAGTTTTTTGAACTTCTTTGAACCTTAGCTTTTTCAACTATAAAATGTGGGTTAGGCATCGCATTTCTTACTTTAAAAGGATGTTGGTATAAATATCCTTGAAAACCTTAAAGGATGTCAAAAATGTTCAATTTTGTTTAGTTTGTTGTGCCTTTTACACATGTCCTTTCCCTAATCTGTACTCCCAGGAGAGGTCTCACATTGTCTTCTTTAGATGTTTTCTACTCACCCTTTTTTCCAGAAGGAGCATTATAACTATTTTAATTTTAAGTTTCCTATGCCTCTTGAATTTTGCTGTTTCTTTTAAAGTTTCTGGCAGTAAAATGTAGGTAATGCAGATTAGCCAAAGGGAAGGTAGGAGGATGACTTTTTAATTTCTGTCAAATGGTCTTGAATATATATATATATATATATATATATATATATATATATATATGCAAAAAGAAAAATCATTCATTGATCCTCAGCATATATGTCGTCTTTATTTGTAGCCTAGAATTTGTTATATTCCTTGGTATAGAGAAAGATGAAGTCATTGAACTTTACTTAGCAGGAGAATATGAAATTACAAAGTGGTATAGCAGATAAAGTGCTGAATTTGCAGTCAGGAATAATTGGGTTCACATCCCACCTGTGATAGCTACTGACTCTACACACAGGGAAATCTCTTGATCATTTTAAAACTTAGTCGATTGAGAAATGGGTTCTTAATCTAGCATCCAAGGACCTTCCAAGGTTAACTTGGATAGATACAAAGGAATCTTTATTCCAAAATAATTGCTTTCCTTTTGTGCATTAAAAAAATAATTCTAAGGAGTCCATAGGGTTCATGAGATTGCCAGAGGGGTATTGTCTTAAATCATGGACTTAAGACCAGTTATAGACAAACTGTATCCCACACAGCGGCACTGGTGGTGGTGGAGGTGGTAGACATTCCCACAATAATGAAATCACTGGTCTTTGCAATATTGATATATGCAAAGAGTTATTTATGACAAATAAATTCATTCCTAATAGATTCAATTCAATAAATTTGGAAGCCAATTGTATTACTTATACTAGACAGGTGGTTTTCATGGCTCTGTGGTTAGGAACCACAGTGCAGTCTCCATTAATCCCGGGAGCCATATGGCTGCTATATGCCTGGAAAAGCCATTTGAAGCCTGAGACTGATGATCTTTTCTCAAGACTCATGCAAATGCTTTATCTAATTTCATTGATATCAATACTTGAAGGGAATATGGATTTATTATTTTTTTAATTTATTTTTTAGTGTTACTGATTCCTACCAGCACAGGCACATAGCCACCAACCTCCTCTAATTTTTGCTATTTGCAATGGCCAAAAAAATTCATCATTTGGTAGACAATCTGGCAATTAAGAGGACCAGATTTCAAATCCAGCCTTAGATCGTTGCTAGCTATTTACTGTGTAATCTTGTTTTCCTTTGTTTCCTCATCTGTAAAATGAGTTGTAGAAGGAAATGGCAAACCACTCCAGTATCTTTGTCAAGAAAAGCCCAAAATGGGGTCATAGAGAGTCAGACACAATTAAAAAGATATAAACAAACCAACCTGCCCATAAGCATCTTTGAACTTAGTGTGCCTGGTGTTTGTACAATAATCCAACAGACTCTATAAATTCTTTCTAGCCCAGTAGGGTCAGCCAGGGCTTCTGCAGGCACAAGTTTTGAGAAAGTAGGGTCCAGTTGAATATAAACTGCCAGAGGGCAGGGACTATTCAGTTTTAATCTTTGTTTCTTCAACATCTAGTACACTTTTTGATACAAAGTTGGTCCTTAATTGATCAATCAACAAACATTTATAAAGTACATGTTATGTGTCAGACATGTTTGAGCAACACTGGGAAGAAGAAGGAGAAAGAGAAGGAGAAGGAGGAGGAATAAGAAGGGGAGGAAGAGAAAAAAGGTGGAGAGAAGAAAGATGGAAAAGGAGGAAGAAGAACGGGAAAGGGAGAGGAAGAGGAAAAGGGAGGGAAAGGAAAAGGGAGGAGAGAAAAAGGAGTGGCAGGAAGAAGAAGAAGAGAAAATGGAAGAGGAGGAGAAAGAAGAGGATGAGGAGGGGGAGGAAGAGGAGGAGGAGGAAGAGGAGGAAAAGGAAAGGGGGAAAAGAAATAATGAAGAGGAGGAGAAAAAAGAGGAGGAAGAGAAAAAAGAAGGAGGATAAAGAAGGAAGAGGAAGGGGAGAGGGAAAAGGAGAAGGAGAGGAAGACTAATATAGATTAATCAAAGGGAAGGTAAGAGGATAACCTTTTAATTTCTGCCAAATGGTCTTGAATATATGTTAAAATGCATATATATATATATATATATATATATATATGTGTGTGTGTGTGTGTGTGTGTGTGTGTGTATGCAAAAAGAAAAATCATTCATTGATCCTCAGCATATATATGTCCTCTTTATTTGTAGCCTAGAAGAGAGGAGAGAAGGAGGAAGAGGAGGAAGAAAAGGAGGAAGAGGTGGAGGAGGAGGAGGAGGAAGAGGAAAAGAAAAATGAGGAGAAGGAAAAGGAGAGAGAAAGGGAGAGGGAGAGGAAAAGGGACAGGAAGAGGAAAGAGAAGGAGAAGGGGAAAGGAGAGAAAGAAGAAGGGGAGGAGGAAGAAGAGGAGAAAAGTTTATCAAAGGCATGTTGCCTGAGTTCACATTCTTCCTCCCCTTGATGAGAATTAGGTAAGGAGAAACTAAATGAAATTAGATTTAATTGAGGTCTAGTGGCAGGTTGGAGATACAGGGAGTTGCTCCCCTGCAACCCCTTTGGATTTGGCGCAAGGATACAGAGTTAAATGAGGTCTAATTGTGGTGCAAGAGTTCTCTGTAAAGGATTTTACAGACCCAAAAACCTAGAATGATAAAAGAGGTTTATTGTGGGGTTTGGAAGTAAGGTTGGAAGGTAGAAAGACACCAGGGCCAGGACTTGCAACTGGTAGGCAGACATCCTTGACATAGCCAGTGTAAGGATGCCATGCTTGGGACTTCTGCAAAGATTGGACTCCAGTTTCCCCCTTTTATAATGGGGGGGGGGGCTTTTGGTAATCTTGAAGGGGCTCATCGGTGGAGTCCCAGGTTGGCTCCTGTTTGGGTTTCAGCCAGGGTTAGAATTTGAATAGAATTCAATGGATTTTTAGATAAGGAACTGTTTGTGCTTGGGGTGGGGGTTGAGAAACCTGAGCAGATCATTAGAATGGGGCCTGGGACAGTCCAAGTTGGCTCAGATCTGATGGGGCCTGGGAGAGCCCGGATATCTTCCATTGGAATTCATGGGGGTTGGGAATCAGAAAGGAATTTTAACCCATATCACCCTCTATACACCTCCACAATGGGGCATTAAAGCTGAGTTTTATTGGAAGATTTTTTATTATTATTAATCAGTATTTTAAAGATTATAGTTTTCAGTCCTTTTTTTTTTCTCTGAGGCAATTGGGGTTGAGTGACTTGCCCAGGGTCACACAGCTAGGAAGTGTTAAATGTCTGAGACCAGATCTGAACTCAGGTCCTCCCGACTTCAGGGCTGGTGCTCTACCCACAGAGCCACCTAGCTGCCCTCAATACAGTCCTTCATTTTTAAGGCAGTCAATTCCAATGGCACAATGTGCTTGGCAATTTTTAAAGCCATCATTAGCAGTACTGCTTATTCAACTGATATAAACTGTGACATTAACCTTTACTTTTTTTCATTTCTCAGTGTCTCTTTACTTAGTTCTTTCCTACAATGTTTAAGCTCCATAGAATTTCTCTGCTTTCAGTTACCATGACCCTGATGGCCCCACTTTTAAAAATCCCTTCTGAAATATTCCCTCTTCCAGGGTTGCTTTAGGAGACCAGACATACAGTTTTTGCTCCAGGCTCCCCATCCCAAAGGGCAAGGTCCTCTGCCTCTAATTTCATGTTAGTGCAGAATCACATGCTATGATAAATGTGGAAATATGTTTAGAAGAATTGCACATGTTTATCTTATATTGAATTACCATCTAGGGGAAGGGTGCGGGGAAGGGAGAAAAAACTTGAAAATACAAGATTTTGCAAGGCTGAATGAAAACTATCTTTGCATGTATTTTGAAAATAAGAAGCTATTATAAAAAATTTTAATGTTCATTACAAAAAAAAGCACATGCTAGATGTGGAAGGGACAAGGATGTTGAGCACTGGAAAGGAGGAAGGCAGGGGATAAGTTTTATGCTATTAGCATGAAAGAGAAATAGCTTATTTTTCTTCTGAGATGGAGGATTTATAGCAATTTAGTCTGGGAGTGGATAATTTATCTGTAGGATGAAAGGCAATATAAAAAGAATTATTTGAACTTGAAATTTTTTTATTCATAAATTTTTAAAATTTGGAACTTAACAAACTAAATAACATTTTCATACATAAAGTGGATAATGAAGATTATAAATGAAACAGCAAATCTGTTACAAATAGCTTACTTTCCCTTTTAAATGTATAATAAATTCAAGATGTAATTTTCAAAGTTGTTTTGCTTATCTATGTTTCTTAACTTTCTTCTGTTTACTATTTTACTGTTTGCTGTTTTTAAAATGTTTTTATGACTCTTCTTCCTACTCTGGAAGATCACTCCATTTCTGTGGTCCTTTCCTCTAAATGGACAATTCCTCCTGGAACCTCCATTTAAAGGAAAATGCCCAAGTCATCCATGTTCACGTTTTCATTTCTCTGGGCCCAAAGGGATCCCTTTTATTTAAGTCTGACATCTATTATGATTACAATAGTGTAGATCACTTACTGTGACTTCTTTTCCTGCCCTAAGTCTGTATTGGGTCGAATTTTCAGTGAAGTAGGTTTAAGTTTAATTTGAGAGAAAACTTCAAAACAATTAGAACCATTTAAAAAAAGAATGGACCTTTGGAGGAATCCTCTCTGTTGGAGGTGGACAGCTTCCAATGCAAGCAGAGTTTGGAAATAACACTGGGGAACTTCTGAAGGACGAGAAGAATCTTTTCTCTACAGATGGGATTTCTGGTCTTGTTGGGTTCTAAGAGTTCTTCCAACTCAGATTGTATGATTCTGGGATCAAATTTAATCCCTTCATTTATAAATGATGAAACTGTGGCTTGGAGAGATGAAAATCCAACAGTCTCCTTACAGTATTAACAAAATCAGGGATAGATTTATGGAACAACAAACTAAATGTATAGAAAAAAACTCCAAAGATTACTTACTTATTATTATCTCACTGTGAAGACATTTGAAAGGAAAAATAGATCTTCAGGCTAGTGTTTTAGGCTGGTCTGTGATTACAATGGAGCATGTAAAATTGGTTTCCACGAATAGAAACCGAGGAAAATATTTACAAAATGAAAAACAAACAGATAAAGTCACAGACTCCAAGGAGAAAAAAGCATAAGTTTTTGCAGGTCAAGGAGGGAAAAGTTAGAGAGATAGAGACTTGAATTGTATGTACTGGAGTTTTTTGTTGTTTTTCAGGAATTTTCAGTCATGTATAACTTTGTAACACTATTTGGGATTTTCTTGACATTGACACTAAAGTGGTTTGCCATTTGCTTCTCCAGCTCATTTTACAGATGAGGAAACTGAGGCATACAAGATGAAGTGACTAGCCCAGGATCATACAAAAAATAAATGTCTGAGGTCAGATTTGATCTCAGATGATTCAGGCCAATTCCAATAGACTTGTGATGGAGAGAGCCATCTGCACCCAAGAGAGAGAACTGTGGGAACTGAGTATGGATCACAACATAGTATTTTCACTTTTTGTTGTTGTTTGCTTGCATTTTGTTTTCTTTCTCATTTTCCCCTTTTTGATCTGATTTTCCTTGTGCAGCATAATTGTGGAAATTTGTATAGAAGAAGTGCACATTTAACATATATTGTATTACTTACCATCTAGGGGAGGAGGTAAGGGGAAAGGAAGGAAAAAATGTGGAACACAAAGTGTTGCAAGGATAAATGTTGAAAACTGCATATATTTAGAAAATAAAAAGCTTTAATTAAAAAAAAAAGATGACCTCAGATCAGGTCTATTCTGACTCCAGACTCAGTGCTCTGTGCACTATAGCATCACTTAACTACCTCATTTGTGATATTTTAAATGTCACAATGTTATAGGATTATAGGCTTTGAAGTTAGAAGTGTCCTTAGAGACCATCTCATTTAATTGCATCAATTTGATAACTGAAGAAACTGAGTCTCAGAGAAGGGAATTGACTCAGGAAAGGATGATTGACAGACAATAATACATGCTGAGCCCTCCCTGTTTTCTGAGAGGTACCTGTTCAGGTTACATGAAAGAGATGCCTATGGGGAAAGTTGTGAACGGCTGGGGAGAGTGGGAAAGACCTCTGTTTAGAGGTCAGGTGTCCCTTGTACATTGAGATCATGAACCCAGCTGACAATAAATGATCTTCATTCAATTTAATCCTGCAGCCAAGGCTCTTTTTTTCTGCCTTTGGGTTACTTGACTTTTTTCCTGGTTCCCCAACTGTGTTGGGGGGGAAAGAGATAACAATACTAATAACACTTACCACCCACTTACCATATCTCCCTGTGGAGAGCTGTAAAGATTAATGAGACAGTGTTTGGAAAGTGCTTTGAGCTGTCTGGAATAAAGCTGCTCTATTAATACCAACTCTTATTATTCATCTTAAAGAAGACTTTTCTATTGAATAACCAAAGGCTTTATCTCACAGTAGCTGTCTGCTGATAGGACTTAAACCTGCTCAGTCTGTCTCATCTCCTGACCTTGTGGCACAGGCCAGGTGTAAGCTTTTGCAATAATGGAACTTACCTGCCTTTTATTGACTCCCTCTAGATGCTCTCTCAATTTTTCAGTACTTGCTGAAGCAGGGAACCGGGAGAGCTAATGAATTTAACACCAAACATCCATCTTGTCTGGTTCTGGCCAAAAGACCTCATTATTTGTTCCCTGTCCTGATTGTGGTTTCCAGACCCATGGGGGTATTTGAATTTTGAATCTAGTTTCATTAATTGTATCTATCTTTAGCCTCTGATGCTGTCTATATGTTGGTTTCTCATTCCTTTTTCACTGCAGTCATCTGTCTTTGAAGCTTATCTCCTTCTTGGAAAGAGAACCTATTTTCAGGCAACCCTGGCAAAATCACAGATATGTGGAATAGTAAAGGTCATTTAGTCCAACCTGGTTAGTTTTATAGGTTAATAAACAAGTATTGATTAAATGCTTTGATGTGTCTGGAGCTGTGCTGGGCATCAGTATAGAAAAGAAAAGAAATTTTTCCAAGGTCATATATCTGGTTTAAGTAAAAAAATAATAACACATGCAACAAACATTCTATGCTAGGTAGTGGGGACACAGAGACAAAAATGGTACAGTCTTTGCCCTGAAAGATTTTACATTGAACCGAGGTGAGGGCATAGGATGGTTGACCCCACTTTGAGATTTCTTGGCAAAGGTACTGTAATGGTTTTCCATTTCCTTCTCTGGCTGAGGAGTTGAGGAAACTGAGGCAAATAGTGTGAAGTGACTTGCTCTGAGTCACACAGCTAATAAGATAAATTTGAACTCAGATCTTCCTGACTTCAGATCAGGCACTTTATCCACTCTTACAACATGTAAACTAGTAAGTGAATGTGGAGAAATACATAGTCATTTCAAGGAGGAAAGGATGCTCCCTAGAAATCAGGAAAGGTTTCATGTAGGCAGTGACATCTGGTCTGGACTTTGAGGGAAGCTAAGAATTCTATGAGGTGGGAGTAAAGAAGAAGCTTATTGCCAATATGAGGGACCACTTTTGCAAAATTGCAGAGAAAGGGAACGTGATATGTAAAGACAACAAGCAGCTATCAGTCCGGTTTGATTGAAATGGAACTTTATAGAATAATAGCTCACATTTAGCTTTAAAGTGGCAAAGCAACTTACATATATATGTATATGTGTGTGCATATATGTGCATACATATATGTGTGTATGCATGTGTATAATCGTATGTGTTTCTCACAACAAAGCCTGGTGAAGTAGGTACTACTGATATAGAATTAAGTGACTTGCCCAGGATCACCCAACCAGTAATTGTCTAAAGTAGAATTTGTACCTGAGTTTCCATTATTCCAAGTTTGCATAAACTCTAGCTCACCTAGATGGAATATATCATGGGAGTAATAAAGAAAATAAAAACAACTAAAAGGTAGGTGGGAGCCAGATGATGGTGGACATCACATGAAAGATTTGAGGGATTTGTATTTTATCCTAAAGGTAATAGAAAGTCATGAAAGATTTTTCATTAGAGGAATATTATGATAGATTTGTGATAGAGAAAAGATCCAGGACTAGAAACTAGGTTTCTCATTTCTTGTTCCAGCATTCTTTCCATTATACCAGATTGCTTCTTAGCCCAAGATCCTGGAAAATGATTACTTAAAAAATAACATAAAACAAAAAAACCTCAGAGCAAACAGGAGTAAATTTGGAACTAGCATTACCTGAAATAATGTGTTTCATCTTACACATAGTAGAAAATAGCTTTCCTGCTTGGTACTCTTATTTCATTTCTTCTGACACTCTTTCTAACCTATCCAAGCTATCTAATTCTCTTCCTTTTCCTCCCTAGCAGCCATAAAAATCACAAGACTGAGCCTAAAATGGACTTTTGAGTTTTATTAGTCTAATATCCTCATTTTACATATGAGAAAAGTAGGGCATAGAAATGTAAAATTACTTATCCAAAGTCATGCAGATGTTAATTAAGTAAAAGCTCTGGGATTCTAAATGATAGAATCTTACATTTAGAGGAGCTCTCAGATCAACCTACACCTGAATAGGAATCTCCTTCAGAATTTTCCTGATAAATAATCATTCATTATATACTTGAAGATATTTAGTAAGTGATATTCCACTACTTCCTAAGGAAATCCATTTCATTTTTGTAGTCTTATAATTTTAGGAAATTTTTCCTTATAGTGCTTTGACTACTTTCCTGACTGCTCCTGTCTTTGCCATTAATGGGACAAATCTGGATTTTCTAGTATATGACACTTAAAATATTTTAAAAACATTCATCAAGCATTGAATGAGCATCCTATGTTCCAGACATTGGGGATGGTGGGAATACAAAAGCAAGCCCCTTCCCTTAAGGAGCTTACCTTCTATTTTCCCATTTGGAAGATCTTCTTCCTAATTGGGATCTAATTCTGAAAAATGAGAATTTTAAATAAGAAAATAGGCAGGAAGTAGGGAAGAGAAGGGATTTACTTCCAACATTTTTTGTCACTAGGAGTATAGGATAAGAGGGAAGGAACCCTTAAACTGGGGAAATCTTGTGGGGTGTCCTGTTTGAGGATATTGTCAGAATCTCACTATGAATGTCACTTGTACTAATGGTCAAGACTGACTATCTTAAGAGGCAGTCTTGGATTTTATAAAGGCTTTAATTGAATTAAATTTCTTTTACTTCCTCCATAGACTCTAATGGTAAGACCTTAGTCAATGGTTTTCATGAGTTGCTATTGCTAAAACATTTCATCAGTTATTTACCTCATACTACTGATGAGTTTTGGTTAAACTAATTCACAATTGAAGACTATTTCCAAATTGGTAGATTCAGCTAGAATATGGAATCCTATAGCTTAGCCTTCAGAGAATAAGTACGACATGTCAGAGTAGGACTTTTGCAAAGGTCATGAATGTAATATCTTAATTTCTTACACTTATTTTTTTACTACATAGATAGATAGATATGACCTGTTTTAAACATGTACTATTTACTGGGCATTGAAAATTACTTCCAAAAATACAAATGTAAACAAATAAGATGATTCCTGTTCTTACATTTTTTAAAAAGAGGAGAGAGCTAACACAAAAAGGAAAGTTAGAAAAGGAGACCACAGGAAAAGCAAAATGTAGAGATATTCCAGAAGTGTGGGGGAAGCCTAATGCTAGGAAAAAACAAGACAAAAGACTCCCTATCAGAGTTTAACATCCCAGATACCAAAGTTGGGGGGTAGGGAGGGTCTATGGGGATGATGGTCAGAGTTAAAACCGCTTGATGTGGAGATGGTCAGGAGGTAGATAGGCCTAGTTGGGGTGAGGGAAGAGGCAAGATAAGGTGAAAGATCAACTCTTAGATCCAGAAAGAATGTAATCTCCTTTAGGGTGAGAATTATGTATCCCTAGTATATAGTCTACCATGTAGAAGGCATTTAACAAATGTGTATTAATTAAATGATTGAAAGAATATTATTTAGAGGATTTGAATCTCCTGCTTAGTGCCTGTGAGGTCTGAGGCAAAACATCTCTCTGCTCTGGGTCCCAATTTCTTCCTTTATGAAATGAGGGAATTGATCACTCAGATTCTGTCCAGCTTTAAACCCTATGCATAAGCCTATGCTATGATTAGATTTAAGAAACTTCCTATTTATTAAATAACAGTCTTTATAAAATCAGATTAAAACTCACTACAAGGCAAATGCCAGCTTAGAAACAGGGCTGTTCTGTTCAAGATATGTTTAAAATGCTCAAAAAATAGAAATTTTTTTAAAAGAACAGATTCTCTTAGGAGCACAGTGAAATGCTAAGTATTATGGGCCTATGGTCCAAAAATCATCATCTGTATCCTTAGAAAAGAGGGTTAACTGACAAGAGTGGGTTGCTGGGAAACTCCTTTATATTAGCAACTTAGTTACCAAGGTAACTGTAACCCTGATAGGAAGATGACCTTCAGAAGAGACTGTACTGTTCTGTACCTTATGATCCCTTAGGGATTTTTTTCCCTTCCTTTTCTGAGAGAGGAGTGGAAAACCAAAAGGCTCCATTTCCCTAGGAGAGACTGCATGGAGAACAATAAGGGGAGAGCTGCAGCAAAGCCTGTCTGGAACACGCAGCCCTGTTGAGCCCTGCAGGCCAGACTCCTGGAGAAGTAATTAGGGAGTAACAGTTCAATTAAAACAGCTAGATAAAAATGTCTGCAGGGCTTTGGCTGTTTGCATCACGGAGAAAAGCAGGTAAAGGTCTGCCAGAGAAAGCTGTGCTCTGGTACTAATTAGCAGAGTTAGGAGGCAAAAGTGATGTCTCACTCTGATAGGACAAGCACTTGTGAAGATGGATGGTGGTAGCACAGACTTGAGATTTTCAGAAAGGTAAAAATTCTTCTCAGAAGGCTAAGGAGGAAACCAGGTAAAGGCTAAACAAAGATACGTAGTGATTTAAGTGAATTTAAAAGCATTAATTCACACAGGGTGTTTTATTTTTATGTCTTATTTCTCTCCTCCTCATGGAGGATAATTAAATAATACAAATATTATCTAAGCAAAGAGTTTATTTTTACAGAAAAAGTAATCAAATAGATTAATCCCTTTTTAATTCCAAATGGATTATTCTTTTATTAATCTCAATGTACTATCCATGCCTGGTAGAGAATCTAGTTGTTTGTCCTGTGCTCCATAACCCAAGATACTACCATCGTTTGGCCTTTCTATCTATATTTTTCCTCTAATAGTAATCAATAGGGGTTGTGTAATTTGCCAATTCAACCCTATTAAGTGGGACCTGTGACTTCAAATGTAGAGGGAATTTGTACTGAGAAACTCCAGTTCCCAATGCATATTTGTAACTCACTGCAATTTATAGTGTTAATGAATCGTCTAGAACACTAGGAAATTAAATGATTTGCCCAGAGTCATGTAGCCTGTACTAAGGCTAATTCTTGCATCTTTACTATCTGACAGTAAATAATTGCTATATCTGTTTTAAGAGATAGCAAATAATAGCTGCCATAAAGAATTATCAAGTTTGCAAAGCTGTTTAAATACATTGTGAATAAATGAATGAAAAGGCATTTATTAATTACTTACTATGTGCCAGACACTATATTAGGTACTGGGAATATAAACAAAGAACAGAGTCCCTGCCTTAAAGTTTTATGTACCAGAGAACTTCATGGAAGTCTGGCTCTAGGGAAAATAGGAAAGCTATCTATTGGAGCCTGGGAATCTCAGAGGCAAAATCCAGAATTGGGTGGTAGGGGGATAAGAATGATAATCCAGGTGCAGATGGCATGGATTGGAAATGGCCTTCTTATGAGATAGGGCACAGATATTTTATAGGTGAAGAAATTGAATCTTAGACATGAAATGGCTTGACATGAATTTTGTAGCTAGTAAACATCTGATCAACATTCAAACCTGGTTCTTCCTTCCAGGCATTTGCTAAGGCATTTCTGCCTTTCTAACATCTCATACATATTCCTTTACTGGAGTACTATTCAAATTGTTTAGCATCAAAAGAGTCTATGAGATTTGAAAAGGGAGAAAAAAAATATCATCAAGAGGGTACTGTTACCTTTTAGTCTGCAACTAGGAGAATATGTCTGTCTTCTCTAACTAATCTCCACACTTTTCAACCCCAATCTTTTAAGATAACTTATGGATGCATGAATTATTCTTGGATAAATCCCAGGAAGTCTTGTTCCTATAAACCAGAAATTACCATAATTGGAAGTAAAGACAGATTACCATGATTCATTCATCTTTCTCTTATGTCCCCTTACCCAAGGTGGGCTTGTCAGATCAGATAGCAGCTAGAAGTCTTGTGAAAAGACCTGTTGAATAGCTAATTATATATAAAGTTCTAGTTGGAAAGCAACATTTGATAAATTTAATAGTGCAATCAATTGAGCTTGTAATACGTAATTGTATTTTCTTCTTTGCAGCTGAAACTGAACTTGAGTACAAAAAAATTAACTCCATAAATATTAGATGGAGGGAGGATGAAGGGACAGATGGACAGAGAGCAGTTCTTTTGAAAAGGCCCTGCACTTTCTATTTATTTATTTTAATGACTCAAAGGAATTTTCATTATAACTTGCAAATCCAGGTCAGAAAATCCAAGTGTTTCACTTAGTGATAAATAGCTATTGAATTCCTTCTATTTAACATGATTATTTACCTAATCTACATTTATTATTAGATTTTAAATTTCTTAGAAATCCTCAATATAAAAAACAGACTACATTTAACATTTCTTCTAAAAAATGTTATAAAATAGAGAATTTTTCAATTGCTTTTATAAGAATACACTCTCCTTTCATAAGTAACAAATGCCCTCAATAATATCCTGGTTTTTTTTAGCTCCATAGCTTTTTAGAAATATATATATATATTTATTAGTTTTTGACATTTATTTAATTATTCAGTTATTAATTTGTTTGTTTATTTTGGAGAGGCAATTGAGGTTAAGTGGCTTGCCCAGGCATACATAGCTGGTAAATGCTGTCTCTGAGGTCACATTTGAATTCAGATCCTCCTGACTTCAGGGCTGGTGCTCTATGCACTGTGCTATCTAGCTGCCATTTATTTTTATAAGATTTTGATTTCCATTTCCCCTCTAAATGTCAGTCAATCTGGTATAGGACCTGGTCATTTTAGTGAATTTATGCCCACTATGAGTAATCAGACAAAAAAAAATTTAATTCTATCCTGGGCTATGGTTGTAAGAGAGAGGGTCATAGTTTTTAGAAATAAGGAAGTAATGATCTCATTGCATCCTGTCTTTATCAGACCACAACCAGAAAATTGAATTCAATTTTGAACCTCAGAGGTAATGACAGACATTGATGAGCTAGACTATATCCAGAAGAGATTAATCAGGAGAGTAAAGGGCCTTAAATTTATGACATACAAGGATAAATATAATATGTAATCTAGAGAAAAGAATATTGGAAGAAGTATAAGTAGAATATATTAGCTGCATTCAAGTATTTTATTTGAAGGACTGTCATGTGACAGAGGGATTATTAGACTTGTTCTACTTAGCCCCTTGCTTAGCAGCAAGAACCAGAAGTAAAGGCAAAGAAGTCAAGGAAAGAGAGTATTTAGAAAGATGGGATGGTCAAGGGTGTTAAATGCTACTGAAAGGCCAAAGAGGATGAGGGCCAAGAAAAAGAACTCATCACACTATTTCCTCTGTGTTTCCATTTCTACAAAAAATCCCTTACTCTATTACACATTCATCTCACCTTTCACCAAAAAAAAAAAAAAAAAAAAAAAAGTCTCACACACGAACAACAGTCACTAATAACAGTAGAGGGAATAAAGAAAAAGTATTCAAAAATCTCTTCCAAAGGTATGAGAATGATCCATGAAAGAAATGGGAGTGTAGAGGGTAAAGGCAGACATCATCTAAAAAGCCTTCCATTAGATCACAAACTCCTTTCGTTCTTGTCTTTACCACTGGGCTTTGTACAAAAGTAGTTAATAATCTTTTGTGGAATTGAATTCAGATAGGGAGTTAATAGTATGTAACTTAGAATAGGAACTGGAAGGAACTTTTGAGATGACTTAGAAGCAATTAATTATTTTACAGATGAGAAACAGAGGCATAGAGAAATTACTTGCCCAGAGTCATCTAGTCAGTTAATGGTAGAGCCAAATTCAAAATGATGTTCAACTCTAAACCCAATCCCTTTCTTCTACCTAGAAGTCAATTAAAGAAAATCATTACTTGGAAAGTACAAATCACACTGGATTTGCTGCTAGACCCATTGCCAACTTGGCTATTTCATGAGACTGTCCTAATTTTTTTGGCTAAGGTAAAACACATCCTCTTATAACTTCTCTTTCCTACTCCTCCAGTGGGACCCCCAAGCTAGCCCCAGAGGGACTATCTGCACACTTTTGATTAATTTTTTATCTCTGTTGTGTCTGCCTCTAGCCATTTTCCTGAACCGGCAGAAAATAACATCCTGCACTAGAGAATGTCAAATATGGACTGCTGGATCATGACATTTTGCCTGTTCCCAACTTCCCCCTGCAATTTCTTGCCTGGGGTTCCTTGGAGACATCAAGACTTTTTAAGAGGATCATAATGGGGAATCTTGTCACATAAATCTTTCTGTAGGCAAACCCCCCAAGAATGCTTAAGCATATCACAAAGCAATGGAATTAAGTATGAGGAATACTGGAAAGTTAAGTGTGGCTGATAACTGTAATTATTTCTTATGAGTCAGAGAAGGATCTAAATTTACAGTCTGTAATCAGAGCCATGGAGAAAATGCCAACAGCATCCAGGTAGTGAATAAGTATGTTTAACACCTTTATTTGTCATTATAAATGTACTGACTCCAGGGGGGAAACAATAAAGAAATATCTCCCAGAATAGCGTGATGTTTTGGACTTAGATTATCAGGCCAGAAGCAGCATAAAGACTACTTCAACCTTTCTTATTCAGATGAGGTGTATATACTTCTGAACTTTATTTAGATTCAAGCCTATTTGAATTTTTGTTAATTCAGATACAGGGTTGTGTTTTGGCTCTTATCTTAGGTTTTAAATGTAATTACTGGGGAGCCATATAGTGCAGGGATGAGTGCTAGACCTGGAGTCAGGAAGATACACCTTCCTGAATTCAAATTTGGCCTTAGCCGTGTGACTCTGGGCAAGTCACTTCATTTTATTGCCTCAGTTTCCTCATCTCTAAAATGAGCTGGAGAAGGAAATGGCAAACCACTCCAGTTTCTCTGTTAAGAAAACCTCAGATGGAATCATAAAGTCAGACATGATTGAAAATTACCAAAAACTTCCCCTGCAAGGCCAAATATTAAGAGTATTAATGACGAACTTTTCTGTATAGCTTAAGGTTTACAAAGCCTTTTACATGGATGATCTACTTTGACCCTCACAAAAATCTGATGAGGTAGGTGCTATTTTTGCTCCCATTTTTCAAATGAGGAAACTAAGGTTAATAGTGTACTTGCCCTGCGTCACACCGCTGGTAAGTGTCTGAGGCATGTCCCTAATTCTAATAGCAGCACCCTAGCAATTTCACCAACTACTTCTAAATCTATAAAGCACTCCCCTTAGTAACTCCTAGGTTCTCTTAAGTACTATGCTGTAATTCAGCTAATTAAACCAGAGGATGGATGTACCTCAGTTAATGTACCATAGGTCCAGTTAGACTTACAAGTGAACGTCAAGGTATTTAAAAAGCAGTTCATTACACATATACTTAAATGCCTCTGTGATGTGATTGCAAACTAGCCATGTCTTCCCATAAGTTCACCACAGATGAACACATACCTTTCTTGGTTTCTTTTGACATGATGATATCAGTGGTACACAAGGATGTCCAACAAACACAGCATCCCTTGATCTCTCCATCTGAAAAGAATATCTTCTTTTTGGGATCATTCATTTCTTTGATTATGTAATTCCTTCTATTCTTCTTTATAGTTACTTGTAACATATTGTGGTTTATTCACATCTGCCACATGATCCTCCTTGATCCTTTGGACATTATTCATTTTAATTCTTCAGAGACTGTGGTATACCATGACTCACAATTACAAAACACTAGAAGAGTATTAGCATTAAAAAGATGGACCTTTGTTTAAAAAAGAAGTTTGGGATCATTAATGGGACTCTGGAATTATTTAAAAAGTAATCTAGCATGCTTGTCTCATTCTGTTCAATTCTAGGCCCAACTCATTAATTTAGCAGGGTTTACCCCCCACACACACACACACGGCACAGTTGATAGAGCACTGGACTTTGAGCAGGGAAGACTCATTTTCCTAAATTCAAATCTGAATTTAGATGTTTACTATCTTTGTAATTCTGGGCAAATCACTTCATCCTGTTTACCTCAGTTTCTTCATCTGTAAAAAGACTTGGGAAGAAAATGGCAAACTCCTACAGTATCTTTGCCAAGAAAACCCAAAATGGGGTCAGGAAGAGTCACACATTACTGAAAACAACTGAACATAATACAAATACATACATACACATATATTCACACAAATGTATTTTATATGTATGTATATATGTATGATTACATGGTAGTGGGCACATTCTTTATGTTGTCCATCAAATTCAGGGGTTCTAAACTTTTTTTTTTGTATCACGGATCCCTCTGGCAGCCTGGTAAAGCTGATAAATCCTTTCTCAGAATGTCTTTAAATGCACAAAGTAAAACACACAATATTACAAAGAAAACCATTTAAAATAATGTTATCAATTTTTAAAAATTCCAAGGATCCTAAATCAAGAACCTCTGATCTAACTATATGACATTATTTAGGCAATACCCATTCTTCATCCACTTGTTTTCTCCTCTGCAAACAGCTAGGCCCAACTTTTCTAAGTGCTTATGGATCATATCCAGGAGGCTTTGCAATTTGGGGGGACTTATTGCAACCAATATAGTACCATATGAAAATAGGCAGGTAAGGGGAGGTTAAGAACAACAAATATACCATGGTATGACATCCCTTATGAGAAAAGATGTTTCAAGGTGGTCTGTTCTACTGTACTAAATGCAGGGGTTTTTTGATGATCAATAAACCAGCAGAGTGAGATTTTTATTTTCTCTTCTTCAATCAATTGTGTGATAGTAAAGATGGAATCTACGGTGGAAAATGCCTTATAAAAATCTGTTTCCCAGAAAGCAGCTCTTTTTGTAGTGACAAGAAATTGGAAACTGAGTGGATGCTCATCAGTTGGGGAATGGCTAAATAAGTTATGTTATATGAAGGTTATGGAATATTATTCTGTAAGAAACAGCAGAATGATCTTAGAGAGGCCTGGAGAGACTTACATGAACTGATGCTAAGTGAAGCAAGTAGGACCAAGAGAACACTATACATAGCAACAAGATTATGTGATAATCAAATATGATGAACTTGATTCTTCTAAACAATGAAGTGATTCAAGACAATTCTAATAGACTAGTGATGCAAAGTGCCATCCCCATACAAAGAGAGACTAAATGTAGATCAAAGTATAGTATTTTCACCTTTTTGTTATTATTATTGTTGTTTTTGCTTTTTTAGCTTTTTTTAGTGTTTTTTCCCTTTTGATGTGATGTTTCTTGTGCAGCACGGTGGATATGAATGTTCAGAAGAATTACACATGTTTTATCTATATCAGATTACTTGCTATCTGGGAAGGGAAAGGAGAAGAGAGGAGGAAAAATTTGGAGCACAAGGGTTTGCAAAAATGAAAAAACTTTCTTTGCATGTATTTGGAAAAACAAAATACTTTAAAATTAAGAAAAATGCAAACACAGGAATGACTTTCTTGTCTATTAAAATGTAATCAAAGTACCACGGGCAATAAAAAGCAGAGTTGAGATTTGAGTCCATATTCTTCATTCCAGAGCTCATGATCTTTCCATGATACCACAATGTCTTTCACTACACATAGTATACTTCTTCTAGAGATGAAAATTCACAACTATTTTAAGAATTTCTTTGCTATGAAAAGAAAGCATGTGACTTCCTTCTGAATAAAAAGATATGTAAACATACATAATATATAGTGATTTTTAAGATTGTTAAAATATTATTTTTACATTTCTTTTAAAATAATCCAACTTAACATGGTTGAAAGCATAATAGATAAATAGCTAGATAGATAATGAAAATGGTTATGTAACTTCTACTAATCCACAAGCATGAAATTACCCAAATAGCTTTTTTTTAAATCGCTTCCTCTTCTGTATTCACACATACAGCTTTTAAAAGTAGGGTTTCATTTCCTTCTCTAACTCATTTTACAGAGGAAGAAACTGAGACAAACAGGGTTAAGTGTCTTGTCCAAGGTCACACAGATGTCTGAGGGCAGATTTAACATCAGGAAGATGAATCTTCCTGACTCCAAACCCAGTACTCTGTGCATTGTGCCTCTACCTAGCTTCCCCTTCTAAATGTGTAAAATGAAATGATCTTGAAAATCACTTCTAGTTCAATAGGTATGATTCTTTAATCCTATGGTCTAGTCCTGTCTCTGACGCGTACTGACTTCTGGGACCTGTGCAAGCCATTTAACCTATTTTAAGTACTCTGGGCAACTAGAAATTGAAAAGCAGGTGCCCACCTGCATTGCTAGAGGGGATTTCCTCATATCAGTGAAATAATTGGTCAATGCTTCATAATAAGAGTGTCTAATCCTCATGATTTCTCATATGAATCATTGTATTTTTTTTTTTTAACTAATCATGATCCTGCTTCCAGTCTCTCCTAATGCATGTCTAACTATAACACTTCCCTGTTTAAATCCTTCAGTTATTCCCTATTGCCTATAGGTTAAAATTCAGACTCCTTAGCCCTGCCCCACTGATATCTCTCAAAATGGTTTAGAATTTTTTGGCTGAATCCTTCCTTTCCCCACTCCTACATCATTTTTATTTGCATGTATGCCTTATCTCCCTGTTTCCAATGGACTGGTAACAACTTGAGCTTAGGAACAGCTTTGTTCAATTCATCAGCATTAGCAAATTTAGCAGGTATTTAAATGATTATTGAGTCAAATTGGATTAGGTAATGGTTGAATGATTTTTTAGATAATTGTAAGATTATGCTCTGTTTTAGAAACTTTTTGTTACTTGGATCAGTTTCCACAGAAGGCAAAGCCAGATTCTATTTAGGAACTGAATACTGGTAACATTCACTAAATGCTGGAAATGTCATGATAAGAATAATGAATCAGAGAAATAATGCAACATGTTTCTTGAAACAAATTACAAAGGTCTTCATATACACTGTTTCATTGGATACTCATATGATCTAAAATTTAATGAAAAATAGCAATGCAGAATAAAAAATATATTATTTCCCCAATAAAGATTTAATATGACCATATTTTCTCTTTTTTCTACTTTCCACAGAGAGATAAACAATGTCCTTGTATACAAATATATAAAACATATTGCCACATTGACCATGTCCAGAAATGTATGTCTCATTCCACATAAAGAACATATTACCTCTCTATCCAGAGGTAGGTAGTTTACTTCATCATGTCATTTTATTCCATGACTTTACATTTAAGAATCTAACATAGATTTAAAGTTTGTTATATAATGCATAGCAGGCCACTGACTGTATGTATATATGTATATGTATATGCATGTACTATATATATATATATATATACACATGTATATAAGTATATGTATTGCATATGTGTGTATATATATATATACATATAAATTTAAACAGTTTAATATATAATGTACAGCATTATATGTACAGCCTGATGATGGATCTGCCTGCCACAAATCTGTCCCATCCTCCATTCAATTGACAAAGATTTTTTTAAAGCTTATCTAGCTGTGTCATCCTCCCTCTTCCAGTCAAAAAACTCCACTGTCACCACCAGGATAAAACATAGGATTATCTATGTTTGATGTTCAAAGCCCTTGATAACCCAGACTCTCCCTATCTTTCTAGTCAACAATGCCATGTACTTTTTAGACCAGTGATAATGGCTCCACTCTGCTTTCTATCTCTGAGCTTTTTATTTATTTATTTATTTGGCCAGGCAATTGGGGTTAAGTGACTTGCTCAGGGTCACACAGCTGGTATGTGTTAAATGTTGGAAGTATGATTTGAACTCTCAGCATTTTCAATGGCTATTTTCCCATGCTTAGAATTCTTTATCCTCATCTTTGTATCCTGGCTTCTCTAGTTTTCTTCATGTCCTCACTAAAATTCTATCTTCTACAAGAAGCCTTTTCCGATCCCCCTAAATCCTAGTGCCTCCCTTCTTTTGATTGTCTCCAATTTATCCTGTGTGTATCTTGCTTACACATCATTGTTTACATATTGTCTTCCCCATTATTCTGTGAGCTCCCTGAGAGGAAGAACTATTTTTTACCTTTCTTTGTATCCCTAGAACTTAAGCACTGTGCCTGGCACATAGTAGGCAGTTGATAAATGTTTAATGACTGGCAAATCATCATGATAATAAATGGCATGGAGAAATTTTTAGTGATAAACATGTTTATATGCATAATTTCTACAAATAAAGTCCTATTTTAAAAGAGGGTAACTTTGGATGCACTTTTAATCTACTTATTTAATTTATTTCTTTGTGAGGCAATACTGATAGTAGTAGAAAATTCATTTTGTTTGGAGTCAGGCAATATGAATTTGAATCTCAGCTGAGATTCAAAGGATTTGGGTGACTTGTCCAAATGTAGTAATTATCTGAAGAGGTGGGCCACTTCCATTGTGAGTCTAATAGATGGCATACTGTTATTGATGAGAGATTTAAAAAAAAAGAGAAGACAGGTTGACAAACACTTATTAAACTCCTGCTATCTGCCAGGCATTGTGCTAAGCACTGAGGATACAAAGAGAGATAAATGGGGGGAAATTCAATATGTGTTCTCAAGAAGCTTGCAGAATATTGAGGGGAGACAAATTTCAACCAACTATGTTTCAAACAAAATCTAGACAAGATAACTTGGAGATCTCAAAGTGAAGGCACCAAAATTAAGGAAAACTGGGAAAACTTTCTTGTAAAAGATAGGATTTTGGCTGAGTTTAAAGGAAATCAGAGAATCTGAGAGCATTCTAGACTTGGGGGACAACCACTGAAAACACTAGGGTAGAGAGATGGAGGATCATTGCTTGACAAACAGCAAGGAGGACAATATCACTAGATTGCAAAGCATGTGCATAGGTATAAAGTATCAAAAGATTGGAAAAGTAGAAAAGGCCCTAGTAATAAAGGGCTTTAAAGACCAAATAGAAGATCTTATATTTAATACTGGAGTTCATAGGGAGTCACTGGATTTGATTGAATAAGGAGGGTGTCATAGTGAGACCTGTGCTTTAGAAAGCTCAATTTGATATCTGAATAGAGGACAGATTAGAGTATTGAGAAACAAAGTAGAGAGAATAACTAGCAATAGGTCAAACATGAAGTGATGGGGGCCTGTACCAGCAAAGCCTCCAGAATGGTAGTTAAATCCTTTGTGGAGGATGTATGGAAAAATACAGACTAGAATTCATACAGAACGCCACAGTTCAATTTAATCTGATTCAATCTAACAAACATAAAATACCTATTTTGTACAAGGCATTAAGGATATTAGGCAATAATAGCTGTCTTTGATTTTATATTTTATTGGGGAGGTCATAAAATATGGACACAAAAAAATAGAAAGTAAATACAATTTGAATTGGAAGAGGAAGGTTGCTCTAACAAGCATAAAGGATCAGGAAGTCTTCATGTAGAAGGAGGCTTTGAATACAGCTAGGAATTTCAAAAGGGGCATTCCAGGTCTGAAGCATAGTCTGTACAAAGACATAGGAGTGTCAAGATTTATCTTACATGAAAGAGGATTTGAAGACTATGATTATTAGTAAGAAAGGATTGGGGAAAATTATTTTAGATCACAATATGTTGAAAATACTTCCTATGATAGTAACTAAAAGATATTGAATATGATGGGGCAGTGCTTAAAGAAAGGCTAAAGCTCATATGAAGATCTTAGAGCTATGAAGCTCAGAAATCATCTAATTGTAAGAGTGATCCTTAATAGTTCACTTGTCTGGAGTGTGAGTACTTCTGAGAAAAGCACTCTTTCCATGTCTATAATCACTTTGTGACTGTAGAGAAAATGTAACTATTATGGGAAGCTAAGTTTTATTGCAAAATCATGTGTAGTACATTAAATTTAAAAGCATAGTTTCTCCAGATAATAATCACATATTTACCTATGGAATTTACTCTTATGTCTTGTATTAGTATGGAATGGGCTGCTGTGATAAATGATGGGTTCTCCTTCTTTGCCAATTTCAAACAGAAGTTGGCCAACCTGCAACTTATTGGAGATGTTATAGTGGGGACTCCTTTTAGATTGGTATTGGACTAGATTTTTAAAGAGATTTCTTTCAACTTTTTCATCCTCCAATTCTGGAGCATTTAGATATCAGGTTTTAATGTACATAATAGTAAAGGGGGTATTCACATTAACAAAATTATGGATTTACAAAAAAAAAGAAATTGCCTTGCCTATCTGGACAGCAGTTAGCTGAAAACATGCCAATTAATATAAGAAACATTTTGCATGCTTGTAGATATACTCCCATCTCTGATGTCTATCAGATCTAATCAGTTAATATAATGAGTGCTTAGATACTTTTATCCATTTGCTGGCCAATTCTAATCTATAATGTTGACTTAATGATTAAAGCCTCCACCAGCCTGAAGTTAGGAGGACCTAAATTCAAATCTGGTCTCAGCACTTAACATTTCTTAGCCGTGTGACCCTGGGCAAGTCACTTAGCTCCAATTGCCTTAGCAAAAATAATAATAATAATTATTATTATTATTATTATTAAAGCCTCTCTGATATCATTAAGTGATTTTTTTCTTCTACCATTCAGACAATATGTGATTTGTCTTGCTTTTATGGACAATGTAAAAGACTAAAAGGTAAAGGGAGCTTATTTACCTCTCAGTGTCCAGTACTCCAATAGTACTCTATGGTTATTAAAATTAAAAACAAAAAAACAGTATTTTTTCAAAGATATGGAAGGAAGGAGAGCAGGTCCATAGTAGGAAGGAAACTAAAGCAACTGCCTTCCACAGTGACATTGCTACACATTTTTTAGACACATACTGAATCAACACATGCTGGATCAACTAGCAATTATTATTTTGAATTAGCACTATGATAAAGTCTTCCCAGCCTGCCTAGGGACCAGATTATGGGCTAGATTGTCTGAAAACATGGGATGTTTCACCTGCTTTATTCTTTTAAATTGGTCCAGCTTGGAGATAAGGCAAGGATATCCTGCAGGAAGCATTAAGGAGTGCACCTGTATAATTGATCAGTTGACCAGAAGTGAGAGCACGAATGGAGGAATTCATTTGAACTTTAAGATTAAATAGGAGAGACTTCCTATTTAGTAAGGAAGGACACTGAATCAAGATCTGGAGGAGGGAGGAGGTAAATAGGACTGACTCACAATGAGTAAACCAGGACTAGAAAAAGTAGCTATCCTGGAGCTATCCAAAAAAGATCCACAGCCACCCCAAGAGACCCTTTGTGTGATGGGCAGAGCTGTGGTAACTGTTAGAAACAGCAAAGCATTTTAAACAGCCTTAAGTCACTCCTCCCCAGGGTGTGGAAGAACTAATAGTATTAGATGCTCCCCTCATCCACCCAGCTGCTTGAGAATTGGCACCATCTTCTGGGAAGAATTAGAAACTGCCAGGGAACATCACCAGAAGGAAAATATTGGAGCAATGAGCCACTGGAAGGGAGGGCTAATCAGCAGCACTGAGAAGGATGGTGATGTTGACTCAGAGAAAAGGAAGGTAACAATGACAAGAAAAGCATGATTTCAGGGAAGAGTGGAGCATCAGCTGAGGAGGGGGCCTTGAAGAGCAGAGCTCTGACCAAAAGGAGTAACCTCTGAATCCTTTTCTCTTGTGAGGTCTTCTGGGGACAACAGGCTAAGTTGTGATTTATGTACAGGCCCAGGGAATGCCCCCTTGGAAAAGGGAGAGAAGACTCTGAACTCTCTTGAATACTGTAACCTTTCTCCTTGCTGGAGAACCAGACAAATATATTGATAACACCAGGAGTAGGAACAAAGGAATAATAATACCCAATGTTTACAAGGTGCTTTAAGATTTACAGAATACTTTTAAGTATGTTTTCTTATTGACTGAGAATTTCTTATTTTCATTTAGATGATAATTTCTCTTTTTTATTTCTTTTATCTTGGGAGGTAGGTACTGCTATTATCCTCATTTTACAATTGGGGAGACTGAGACCAAAGGTTAAGGATGTGCCAAGGAGTTACACAGCTAGGAAGGATCAAAACTCAGGTCTTCCTGATTCCAAGCCCGTTACTCTACCCAGCTAGTTGCCTTCACAGCATACTAAGATTATAAAGACCCCAGGCAAGGCACTGATGATCTTGAAGATGCTAAGCAAGGTTTTTTTTTAATCACTACTGACAATTAAAGGAGGGAATTCAGGAAAAGAAAGGCAAATTTGGAAAGCGAACAGTTGGCTAAGGAGATGATGTCTGAGAATGAGATTTGAATTTTTGGACTTCTGCTTAAAATAAAGAAATATTTATTACATTGTTCAGAAGGGGGAAAGTGGGTATAATAGGGATCTATAAATACATATTTGGCTACAGTCTTTCTACATCTTTTAAATGTTACTAAGAGATAGGTTTTTAAGCTCCAAATTGAGGATAGAAAAAATTATCCACATAAATCAGACAAACAGAAGGGCAAAGGACAGGACCATTAACTAATTCATAGATAACATTGACCAAAAAGAGAGCTAGTAATATATAAATCTACAAAATATGGGTAAGAAACAGCATGGATTGAAGCTAAAGGTGCTAAGACAAGGAGGCCAATTTGATCTCAAAAAATTTGGTGGGAATACTTTATTCAAAAGGAACACTTTTAAAGAGGGTGGTATAGAATTGTATATGGAAAATACGCACTAATGAAGAAAACCAAGAACCTGGGAGGAGAAACATAAAAATCTGGGTGAAGTTAAATGGAGGTGAAAGTAGAAGCAAAATTTTTCATGATGGCCAACCAGACAGAGAGGAATAAGACAAGTTTAGGAAATTATGCAAAAATGTTATATAGTGATGATAAGAAACTTCAATTATCCAGACATTTGTTAGTGGTCTCTCGTTGCTAAGAGCAAAGCAGTTGATAGATGTGAATTGCCTTAATCATTTTATTGTTAATAGAGGAAGCAGCAAAGACAATTGCTATTCTGGACCAGTGAAGAGAACCTGAATGCTGAAGGAAAAAGGGCAGGAACTGGTTGAGATGTGGGAAACTATAGCAGAGGAAAAAAGTGATAGCTCTATTATAGAATCTGAGAAGGAGAAGAATAAGAAAATTGTGCAGACATGTATAATTGATATCATACTGTATGCTCACACCCATGGGGGTGGGAAGATGTGGGAAGGAGGTAGAAATCTTTTCATCTTTGTGATCCCATTGGAGTTTTTGTTGCAAAGACCTGCCATTTCCTTCTCTAGCTCATTTTACAGATGAGGAAACTGAGGCAAACAGAATTAGGAGATTTGCTCATAGTCATACAGCTATTGTTTGAGGTCAGTTTTGAATTCAGGAAGATTAGTCTTCCTGACTACAGGCCTGGCATTCTATCCATTATGGCTCCACTTAGCTGTATCCTGGAATTCCATGACCTAGGTTTAAATCTCACTTCTAAGGCTGTCTTTGTAATCTTAGGAAAGTTACCCAGCCTGATTCACTGGAAAATAAGACCACAGAAGTAATCAGGAATGAATATGATAAATAGCACAAGACTGGGGGGGGGGGAAGTCAGTTTCATAATAGGCAATGATGACAATGCAGAATTAAACAATTTTTTTACTTTGGTTTTCTCTTCCAAAGAGAATGTTCTTTGGATTGGAAAGGATAGAACAAAAATGTTAAGTAGGGAGTGGAAACCTAAGATAACTGTAACATGGTAAGACAGCCTCTAAATTAGTTCACCTCACCAAACTTGGACAAGCTATAGTTTAGAACAGGGGTATTGATGAGATTAAAGTGAAGATAAGTTACAAAATAGAGATACTTTGGTGGGAGGGGAATCAAAAGAACTATTTCAATGTCCTTGAGGAAGGAAATGGTGGTGATGTTAGGCCTTTAATCTTCCAACAAATATTGAGTCCTTTTCCTTGCTAGGTACCCCACCTATGGTAGTATTCTAAGTCAAGAGGAATCTATCAATTTTGATTAAGGATCTTTTCTCCCTGGAAATGACAGGTGGAACCTTCTTGATTTGAAACAGGTACATTTCATTGTGTCAAATTATGCTTTATGCTTTATTCCTTTTAAGCTGAGTGCTTGTAAGAAAGAGCTGATGATGGCTATCCTTGGGGAAATGCTATAGTGCTATATGGGTTGGGGCAAATAGCTAAAAAAACAAAAAAAAGGGACCCAAAGGGACCTAGGCCTTTTATGTCAAGAGTAAACTTAAGGCATAGATAGATATATAATCTTCCATACTGCATTGCTGGCCTCAGATTCTGTGAAAATCTTTGGAATTTTCTCATAGGAATCCAACCAAACATTTACCATTTTATACTTCTGAAGATGATTTTTTAAACACAAGTATAAGAATTTATATTTATTCCTATGACATTTATTTTTTTAAAGTTCATTCCAGTGTTCTACCTCTTTAAGTTTTTAATGGATTCTATCAGTTTCTGTTATTTATGTTAACTGTCATTTAGATCTGTGAAACTGGAAAGCATTCTGTCTATGCTTTCTTCTATATCATTGATAAAAATATTCAATAATACAGGACAAGATACTTTGGTGTACATTACTGAAGACCATCATCTAAGTTTACATCAGCTTCTCAGTGACTACTCTTTGGTCCCAGGCATTCAACATCTAACTGTATAGTTTTTTGCCAAGAAAACTCAAATAAGGTCCCAAAGAGTCAAGTTGGTTAAACAACAAAGATTATCCTGTTCTAGAGAATAGTCTACCTCTCAGACCTGTGGAGGATAAAGGAATTTATGACCAGAGGAGAACTAGAGATTATTGATCACAAAATAGAAGATTTTGATTACATCAAACTAAAAAGTTTCTGTACAAACAATACTAATGCAAACAAGATTAGAAGGGAAGTAACAAATTGGGAAAATATTTTTACAGTTAAAGGTTCCGATAAAAGTCTCATTTCCAAAATATATAGAGAATTGACCCTAATTTATAAGAAATCAAACCATTCTCCAATTGATAAATGGTCAAAGGATATGAACAGACAATTCTCAGATGATGAAATTGAAACTATTTCCACTCATATGAAAGAGTGTTCCAAATCACTATTGATCAGAGAAATGCAAATTAAGACAACTCTGAGATACCACTACACACCTGTCAGGTTGGCTAAGATGACAGGAACAAATAATGATGAATGTTGGAGGAGATGTGGGAAAACTGGGACACTGATGCATTGTTGGTGGAGTTGTGAAAGAATCTAACCATTCTGGAGAGCAATGTGGAACTATGCCCAAAAAGTTATCAAACTGTGCATACCCTTTGACCCAGCATTGCTGCTATTGGGTTTATATCCCAAAGAAATACTGAGGAGGGGAAAGGGACCTGTATGTGCCAAAATGTTTGTAGCAGCTCTTTTCGTAGTGGCTAGAAACTGGAAGATGAATGGATGTCCATCAATTGGAGAATGGTTGGGTAAATTATGGTATATGAAGGTTATGGAAAACTATTGCTCTGTAATAAATGACCAGCAGGAGGAATACAGAGAGGCTTGGAGAGACTTACATCAACTGATGCTGAGTGAAATGAATAGAACCAGAAGATCGCTGTACACCTCAATGCTGTATGAAGATATATTCTGATGGAAGTGGATATCTTCAACATAAAAAAGATCCAACTCACTTCCAGTTGATCAATGATGGACAGAAAGAACTACACCCAGAGAAGGAACACTGGGAAGTGAATGTAAACTGTTAGCACTACTGTCTATCTACCCAGGTTATTTACACCTTCGGAATCTAATACTTAATGTGCAACAAGAAAATGGGATTTACACACATATATTGTATCTGGTTTATATTGTAACACATGTAAAATGTATGGGATTGCCTGACATCTAGGGGAGGGATTAGAGGGAGAGAGGAGATAATTTGGAAAAATGAATACAAAGGATAATGTTATTTTAAAAAATTACTCATGCATATATACTGTCAAAAAAAATTTAAAAAAAAGATTATCCTGTTCTGATGATTTGAATTCATCAAGGGCAATTAGGTGTTCTCTCAGTACCCCCCTTATTTATCTTAGAGTTTGACTACAGTCAGTTGTTTTTGACATGTCTTTTCAAGTCTAAGGATATTACTCCTTGGAAGATAAAACAGAAGAAAGAAAAAGTAGTTAGAGCTGGGTAGTTTTTCCATCTCTCAGCCATGATTTTCCATTATTGTCATACCATTCACTCTTGAGTAATGTTCCTTTTGTCTTTTTTTTTTTTTTGCCTTCCCCTCAGCCCTCTGGAAAATTAAGATATTGAAATAGAACTCTAAAGTCCATCCTAGTACTAAATCTTTTAAGCATTTTACTATTTAATTACATTTTTTACTATTATCGCCTGGTACAGAGGAAAGAGTCAGAGGTCCACCTTTGCTATTTACTAGTAATTTACTCATAGTAGCTTGTAAAGTCCCTGAAGCACTTTACAAATGTGATCCTATGTGATTCTCACAACAACCCTGGGAGATAGGTGTGAATATTATTCTCATTTTGCCAAAGTAAATAGGGGCTGACTTGGCTAGGCTCACATAACTGGTAAGTAGCTGATGTGAACTCAGGTCTTCCTTATTCCAGCACTCTATCCATCATGTCACTTGTCTGTCTTATAACCTGTTGAACTTGGAGAGCAAGTCACATGATCTCCTTGGGCCTCAGTTTTCTTACTTATAAAATGAGGGATTAGGGCTAGATAGTGTTTATTGACTCTATGCTAAGATCTTTTATTTCTGAGATTCTCCATCATATCCCTTTGCCTCCTATTTTGTTTCCATCACTGGTAACAATTTTTCTGACAATAAAAAGAGAACATATTTTCTGTCTTAATAAAAGCATTTTTGCGTAGGCCAGGTGACACTTTCCCAGCTGGATATGCTGAGTCACAGGGATAGTTTCCATCCAAACCTTTTGCTTATAAAACTTACAGGTTCAGAGGCTGCTGGAATTTAAAAAGATCATTGGGAGGATTCTGCTGATTATATGAGGACTGTTTATAAATCATTATCTGTAATTCAGCTTAAACTTTCAGAAGTTACATAATTTTAAAATGCTATTTTTATGTATTCAAATGGGTACTAAATTTAGAGGCAGAGAATAAAGATTCAAAAGACTTAGTGGATAGAGCACTGAACTTGTAGTGAGGAACCCTCCTGGGTTCTTGCTGCAGGCCACTAAATGTTATCTGTTATGCTACCTGCTAAGAAATTTAATGTTGCTAGACCTTAGTCTCCTCATTCATATGATGATTTCTGCAATCCTTTCTAACTTTAAATTTTCTGAGTAAGTGACTGTGATTTGCAGGAAAGAAATTCTAAAGATAAATAAGATAGATCAGAGATCCTGGAATGTGATAGTTTTAGTGAAGTTGACAGGATAGCCTTTTTTCCTTCCCTTCCTATTAGTAGAAGTGCCATTCAACTAGTCACTGCTTTGTTGATGGGCATGACCTAGAAATCTATCTGCTTTGCAATTAAAAAGTAAAAAGGCCTTTTCTGAAATTGTTCCTGCCTGATCCAAGTTGAAGAGCCATGTCATTACTTTGTAAGACAAAAGACTAAGTTTTACAAGTTTTAGTTCTTCCCAAATCCACAACCCACAAGACTATCTTTTGGGGAAAAATTGCAAATGACCTATAAGCAGTATTTGCTTCCTCTTCGAACCCTTGGGGAACATTTGGGAAGGATAGAGAGCAAAATGAAGAAGTTGTTTCTAGAGATAAGTTTCAAAGTATCTGTGAATTTGGCTAGAAAAAGAAATTATATCTTTATGCAATTTAGTATTTTCAATTATTTACAGACATTATTCTGAGATTAATTAATTAATGCTTAATTAGTTTATCAAAAAGAAGGCATGTTTCATTTAAGTCCCAACTACAATTTTTACCTGGAAGCCTTCTCTAACCCTTCTCTATTCTTAGTGTCATCCCTCTGTTAATTATTTTCTATATATCCTGTATATAGATTATTTGTGCATGTTCTTTTGTTCACTTCCTCTGTTAGATTGTAAGCTCCTTGAAAGAAGAGAATGTATTTTGCCCTCCCCATTTTTTTTGATCCCCAGTGCTTAACTAATAAACTTAATAAATGTTGACTGATTAAATCTCCTAGTGGGTCCTACAGAAACTTTAGGTTAAATGGGGAAAAAACAAAACATGAAACTTGACACTCATTCCCTTGTATTTTTGCTGCCCCATGATGATTCTGCTGTTATGCTGACTTTGTATAACAATGTTGGCATTGCTAGCCACCAGCTAAACTTGGAAACCATTGGAGAGAAGAAGAGACTTTGAGAGAAATTATGAAGGACTTGGCAATAGATTGCATATGGGGAATGAGTGAGTGAGAAGTTGAGGATGATAACTAGGGTTTCAAGCCTGGATGAATTCAAGGATAGTGATGTTCTTGACAATAATAGGGAAATTGGGAAGAGGAGGAGATTTGTGGGGAAAGATGATGATTTTAGCTTAGTATACATTCAGTTTTCAGAAGTCAATAAGACTTCCAAAAGGCAGTTAAAGATGCAAGTCTGGAGTTAACAGAGAAGCTAGGGCTGGATAAATAGATTTGAGAAGTAATATAATACACTACAATAATTAAATTTAAAAATTGCCCAGCATAGTGGATGTTCTTAATATGCCACAGCGAATAAAGAGCTAGTCTAGGTTCTAAGATAACTTGTTCTCAAGTATTGTTTCTAATACATACTGGCTGTGCAAACCTGGGCAAGCTATTTAACCTCTTAAGTTGCTTTAACTTAATAAGTTTAGAAGATGTCAACCTTTATTAGATAGTGAACTCAAGAGCAAGAAATGTCTTTTATCTTTTTTTGTATTTCCAGTGCTAAGCATAGTGCCTGGTACATAGTAACTGCTTATTGATTGACTGATTAACTTTATTAGCAGAGGGAATTCCCTATGGCAAAGAAATTCCAGGTCCTCTCCCTGTAGCCTATCCTGATGTGCTAGGTACTAGGCACAAAGCAAAGAAAAATGTACTTCTTGCCCTCAAGGAATTTAACAGTCTACTGGGGAATACAATTATAAATGTAAAATAAATATAAAGGGCAGATAAATAAATATACAGGGCATACAAAATAATACCATGAAGGAGCAAAGTAGTAATTGTGTGAATGGAGAGAAGAGACAGAATTTGAAAAATATTGTAGCAGTAAAATGAGCAGACCCAGGAGTACATTGTACACAGTATCAGCAACATTGTTGCTTAGTTCTGGATTTCGTTCTTCTCAATAATACAATGAATCGAGACAATTCCTATACACTGGTGAGGAAAATTTTATCTATAACTAGGGAAAGAAATGATGGAGTCTGAAGGCAAATCAAAGCACAATATTTTTCACTTTATCTGTTGTTATTGTTTTTTTTCTTTTACATGATTGATGTGGAAATGTATTTTACTTGATTACACATACATAACCAATATCAAATTGCTTACCATTTTTAGGAAGATAAAGAGAGGGGGAGAAAATTTGGAATTCAAAAAATATTTAAGATGAAAATTTGATGATCTCTACTTGCAATTGAAAAAAAAAATTTTTTTGACATAGTCAAGGTAGAAATGTCAAGGAGACACTAGAGGAGAGAAAAAGAATGGAAGTTGTCAAAAGGGGTTAAAGATGAAAGGAGGGGGAAAGAGAACTCATGTTGAATGGTCCCAATTTTCTCAGTGAAAAGGTGAAGTACAAGATCTTTTAAGGAGAGAGAAAGCTCAAATGATTAGGAGATCAAGAAGAGCTTCCTTCAAAAAATGGCCCCTGAGATGAGAGCTAAAAGTAGCTAAGGATTCTCCAGTAGAAATCAGGAAGAACTACAGTCTGGCCTATATGATAGATTGTGCAAAATCATGGAGAAAGGGATGAAATGTAGAGTTTGAAGAACTGTAAATACAGCCAGTTTGGCTGGATATGGCCTGTACCTCAAGACTATTTGCTCAACCAATTCCCTGATGTGCTGGATTAACAATTATATCTGCATCCAGTATGGGAACTGGATCAGAAATCATTTGGAATTTGTCTCCCTGATAAAACACTTGGCCCAGAGACCAGTTTATGAGAGAAAAAGCAGACATCGGTAAGTGAAGTAGCATAAGGGAGTATTCGCTGCCATCTGCTGTTAGTTTTTAGCCACCACAGCACTGCTGAGCATTCAAGTTTATTCCAGGTTCCATTATTCATCATTTACCTCCTACATGTAAGGTACACAGGGGTGCAGGAAGGAAAGCTGACATTGCCCTGCTTACAGATCTAGTCTCATACCTCTGTCTCAGTTGTCCCTCCTCTGGGCGTCATTAACTTCTCCAACATTTCCCAAGAAGCTCATTATTGGAAAAAACCTCATCATTCTGAAAGAACTCATCAACCTTGGTATTTCATCCTATCATTACCTTCTATCTAACTGAAGGGTGGAACCATGAGTTCTAAAACTTCCATTTAAGGAGGGAGCTCACATCAGAACAACTCATTTCTCTCCTGGCTGCACTACTCTGGAATATCTCTTACTTCTCCACCATCTCCCCACTCCCTTTTCTACTTTCCTTTTGTATGTTGTTTTCCTCCATATAGTTCCTGGAGAAGAGAGATTTTTCTTGCTTACTTTAAGAAAATTTGTATTCCCAGCACTTAACACAATACCTGACATGTAATAGGTGCTTAAGAAATGTTTTTTGGTTGACCAATGTTGATCTTCCCTTTCTTGTTATGTTAAATTTGGTTGGCTTTGCTCTTTATCCTGCTGGCTTTGTCAGCTAAGGCCTATATTTCAGGAGAAAGAAAAAAAGAACTTCTGTAAGTTCTTCATATCTAGAAATCCACCACTTACCACCATGACTAAGGAAAAGATGCTAATTCTTGTGTCCTAGAGGAGAGAGTGTATTGGGCCCTTTCACTACTATCTCTTTCCCTGTCCCTTATTGCTCCATATAGGGAATTCAAAATAAGAAGAAACTAAGATTCAGAAAAAAGAATACTAAAGGTTTTAAGAGAGGTACTGTGGGAAGTTGGGAGAAGAACCTCAGAACCTTGTAACAGGCTCTGTTTCATGGAAGTCCACTAACCTATGTGTATGTCCAAAGACCTGAGCAATTTTAGATTTTCTTCTGAAGCTTTGGGGGCTTTCATTTTTGACAAATTTCCCATAGTTGCCAGAGAAAGTAACTCACATTTATGCAATGCTTTCCAATTTTTGACCATACTTTCCTTAAAACAACCCTGGGAGTTAGAACAAATAACATTATTCCCTCTTTATAGATGAAGACACAAGAGACCCAGAGGCTCTGAAGATCACATAGTAAGTAGTGGAGCTGGCCCACTAATCTACTAACTATGCTGGCATTCTTCCCTTTGGCCCTTTAATGCCAGATCTGGACATCTGCCACCATCATGCCCATAGGGAGATCAACACAGTTTTCATCCACAGGTGGGTTTCAGTGCCTAGCAATACCTTAGGGTATCTCTTCACATTTGTAATATTTTACTTAGAACCACAGATGCTAGTGCTGACTAACAACTCAGAGACTATTTCCCTGAAGAGGGAAGTGACTTGTCTGGCCCCAGAGTCACATAATGTGTTAGTAGAAAAAGCTGGGTTAGAAATTAGTTCTTTTGAATTGTTGCCCCTTCCCCTATTCCCCCTTTATAGAGAACTTTCACATTTACTATTTTTTCTGATTTTTTTTTTTGAGGCTGGGGTTAAGTGACTTGCCCAGGGTCACTCAGCTAGGAAGTGTTAAGTGTCTGAGACCAGATTTGAACTGGGTCCTCCTGAATTCAAGGCTGGTGCTCTATCCACTGAGCCACCTAGCTGCCCCCATTTTTTCTGATCTTTATGAGAGCCCTGGTCAGGCACTAACCTTATTTCGTATATATGGAAACTGAGGCTTAGAGGCATAAAAATACTTGTCCAAAATTATAGTGCTAATTTGTGGCAAAGAAGAGTGAGAGAACAAACATTAAGTGCTTACCATGTGCCAAGTACTTTATAAATATTATATCATTTAATCCACATAACAACCCTCGGAAGTAGGAGCTATTTTACTGTTGAGGAAACTGGGAAGACAGTCATTAAGTGACTTAATTCCAAAATGTAGTCCAAAGTACTTTATCTCCTGAACTCTAAAACTCTTTTTAAGAGTCATAGGCCCATTTCTGGAAGACAGGAAGATTTGAGAAAGGCGAATAAAAATAGGAAAAACAGGAATGTATCCAAAAAGCTCCTTCTGAAGTTTAGTGCCTCATTACAACTTTCTCAACCCAAGATAATCCTATTTGTTGTTGTTTTTAATAAATGTTAATTTAATAAATATTAATTCTAGTACAATAGTATTGGGGGCAAGGGAGAGTGGCTGTTCCTTCTGGTTACTATGTCTTGGTTACTATGTCTACCCTATCTTGTGCTCTACATTCCATACTCTTCAAAAAGCACTATCTTGGTTTTTTTCCCCCCTTTTTTCTTTCTCCCCCAACTCATGGCTACAGGGTATGTGTGTGTTTAAAAATCATTCTATACATATGTTATCCATTAAATTTTAATAGTATTTTATATCTCCAAATACATGCAAAGATAGTTTTCAGCATTCACCTTTGCAAAACCTTGTGTTTTAGATTATTCTCTTTCCCTTTCCAAGATAGGAAGCAATGTGATATAGGTTAGACATGTCTTCAGATGCATTTCTTGACCTTAGTCAGCAATGGTCTCTTAGGCTGCAGTGCAAGGCATATAGGTAATACATTACCAACAAGACTTCCATAAATCAAATCAAACCAGGGAAATTTCCATGAACTGAATCAAAATTTTCATTAACTCAACCACCGCTACTCAAATATCTCAGCTATCAGTCATCAAAGTGCAGGCAATGGAGAAATTACCACTCTGCCTTACATTTTTCCATATGTTGGTCATTACTGAAGCATCTGGCAGACACAGGTCTAGGTTTCACTTTTGGATGCTTCTCAATAATTTAGTAATAATCATCTGAATCTTCCCCCACCTCTTCCCACCCAGCACACTGACTAATTCTCACTCTTTTTTAGGGGTATTGCATTTTTGTAAATAATCTGACACTTTCATAATATTTATTTAAGACGGTCAATTTAGCAAAAGTACCTCAAAACTTAAGTCGTGGAAGGGTTTAGAAGATTATAACCCTAGTTATCTGAGCACAGGAGCAGAGGGGAGTTAGTCCCTACCATTCTCTAACATTCTCTGTGAACTCTGGATGGGAATAAGTCATCTTCATTTTTTGTAATCTTATTTTCAAGAATGTCTTTTTTAAAAATTACTTTCATTTCCAAATCTCTCTTTCTCTCTCTCTCTGTCTCTTTCTTTCTCTCTCTCTCTCTCTCTCTCTCTCTCTCTCTCTCTCTCTCTCTCTCTCTCTCTCTCTCTCTCTTCTCTCTCTCTCTACATATGTACTCACACACTAACACACATACATACATATATATATATATGTATATATAAAATCTTCCTCCCTATCTATATCTGTATCAATATTGATATATATCCCTTCCAAAAAATATATCCTTTATTAGTAAGTCATCCCTTATAACAAAGAAGACAAGAAAGAAATTAAAGTTTAGCCAAACCAGCCAACAGTTAGGACAGTATACTACTACTTAGGTAGTAGAGTAAATAGAGTACCTGGCCTGGAATTGTTAAGATCTAAATTCAAATCTGACCTCAGATACTTACTAGCTGTGTGATCCTGGCAAGCCATTTAATCCTGTTTGTCTCAGTATCTTTACCTGTAAAATGAGAAGGAAATGATAAACCGTACAAGAGTCTTTGCCAAGAAAACCTCAAATAGGGCCATAAAAAGTTGGCCATGACTACAATGAGTAATTATATCTGATATTCTATACTCATGCTTCCTCCATCTTTTCCAAGAAGGGAAAAAGGTGCATATTTGAAACTTTTTTTTCTGGGGCAAAATTTAATTATACAGAATTTAGTTTCTTTTTATTGTTATTGTTTATTCCATTTATGTGGTTATAGTCATTGTATATATTATTTTCCTGGTTGTATTTTCTTTTGCTCTGCATCAGCTCATAAAAGTCTTCTAGGATTTACTTTGTACTTTGATTTCTTTATATTTACCATTGCTTACATAGAAATATTATCCTATTACCTTCATATGTCATGATTTGTTCAGCCATTTCCCCAGTCAACTGGGAAATCTCCAAATCTTTATTACCACAAAAAGTACATTATAGGATACAACTAAGCAGCGCTTAGGGTGTAAGGACTCAAAAAAGATGAAGAATAGCTATAGCTTTGCCACTATGAATATTTTGACATATCTAGGTCCCAGTTTTCTGCCTTTGACTTCTTTGGATATATTTACAGCAATAGGATCTCTAGGTCAAAGAATATGCATATTGGCAAAATTACAAAGAAATGAATTTTAAAGAAATAGAAGTGACAGTAGAAGATCCTCCCCAGCTCTATAGGAAAGGGCTTTGAAGGTGAGATCTTGTAATAATCATCACAGGCAAAATCTTTGGAATTTTTCTTTTTCCATATCAGCAACCATATCAACAACCTCTTACATGGCTTGCAACACAGTCCAATGTCTAATATTTTTGCAGGCACACATAGAACAACATGAGGGAACAAAGACATAGGGAAAACCTCCTAGCACTTTCAGGACAACCTCACTCTCAGAATCATAATGAAAGGGTTTCATCTGAGCCCCCTGCTTTCCCTCCTTTCACTCCCTCCATAGTTCAACTGTTTTGGAACATAAAAAGCAAGCCTAAATATCAGCCTGGAGGCCTTAGATCTCCAACTTTACTTTCTGCTTGTAGGCAGTGGCAGCTTCAAAATGGGAGAGCCAATGCTATCATTATGACTATTGATAAAACTGCTCTCTTCCTACTCTGTCAGCTCAATTGCCGTATATATTTGATTGTGGTAATAGCTTCTATAATATCCTTGGGGTCTACTGCATTATGGGATACCACTAAATAGTGCTTTGGGGCATAGTCATTCTAAAGAATAAAGGGGAATAGCTAAATAAATGATTGCTTAGAAAAAATCAGCAGCTACAGTGTTAAAGGCCCCAAGGACTCTGGAAGGATTCCATTTCTTGTGTGAATTAAACACAGACATCTGAAACTAATCACATTCATTCTAGCCATAGTCCTATCTCCCTTGATTCCCACGCTGTCACTTCAGAACTGGAAATGATTAACACTTACCTAAGAAGAAATAAGGTCTGTTCTTCCCTGCTCTTAACCTAGCTATGATCCACTTTTTCAACAACACCTCTACTCAACTCAGAACAAAATGGAAAGCAAGTCTGAGGTTGTTATTGAGATAATTATTCAAACCTTAACACCTTCACTTTATTTAGTTCTATAGTTGAGGATGATCTTAGAGTATGGTCTATGATCCCCATTTGTTCAGCACCCTTTTTGGAATATAAGATCTTTGAGAGTAAGGATAGTTTCATTTTTTGGATTTGTATTCACAGCACCCAGTACAATCCCTGGCCCTTGTAGGCACTTGACAAATATTTGTTGGTTGGTTATTGGATAGAAATGGGAATATCGGCATATAGCCACCAGTTTTGATATTTGATGGATCCTTTAGTATAACATTTTGAGACATATTGAGTCTGAAGTTGGGCGTGAGCTTCTTTTTTTAATTTTATTTCTAAAAATTAACACTTTTATTTTAATAAAATAGTCTTTTATTTTATAGATGAGAAAACCAAGGCCATTGAGATTAAACAAATGGACTATAGATAATAACAAATACATACTTGGACTCCAAATCTAGTGGTCTTCCCATTATACCCCAATGTCCACTATAAATATGGAAACTTGTGTGTACCAAATGTATATGCAAATGTCAATTTCTCTTCACTCTTTTGGTTCCCGTTTCCACACCTTTGGCTATGGATTTCTGCTCTTCATTCTCTATACAAATCTTTTCTCTTGTCTCAGATTCAGCTGTTCCCCTCTTCAAAAGATTCCCAATTCCACATATCTATCCTTATCCAAACCAGTTCCCCTTTCAATAGCTCTGTTCCCATTGATGGTACTACTGCTGTCTTCCTTGTCACCCAAGTTTGAAATCAATGAGTCATCTTTGACTTTTCCTTGCCCTTTATATCTTGTCACTCAGTCTATGGGATCAGGGGTCTTTTCATTATATAGATAAGGCACTGGGGAGTCTAAGGATTTTAAATAATTTCTCCTAGAGCACACTGATAGGAAATAGTAAATCAGGGATCCAAATCCAGACTTATTCTCCTCTGTGCCATGTAGCCAAGGCAGAATCATCAAATCAGTGCTCTACTAGTTTAGAAGAAATTGCTCTATGGGGAAGAACTTGGGAATAGGTGACAATTAAATCACCTACAAAGATCAATAAATATGCATTAGGAACCAGCTATATACAAAGTATAATCCTGTACTCTCAGGATTTATAGAAATGCATAACGCAGGGGCAATTAAAGTGAGAGAATATGGAACTCAGAATTTTTTTTAATGTTTAAATATTTTTAAATGTCATAATGTCAATATTTCTCAAACATTTACTAATTCTGTGACCCAAAAGAAGTTGCTTAACTTTATTATCCTCATGAGAATAGTAATAACACCTAAGAGATAGCTAGGTGGCTTAGTGGATAGAGTGCCTGGCCTGAATTTAGGAAAACTTGAGTTCAAATCCAGTCTCTGATACTATCTGGGTGACCTTAAACAAGTCATTTAGCTCTGTGCCTCTTAGTTTCCTCATCTATAAAATGAGCTGGAAAAGAAAATGGCTAACTACTTCAGTATCTTTGCCAAGAAAACCCCAAATGGGGTTACTAAGAGTTGGGCATGAGAGGTGTATACATGTTATACAAACCTGAAACTTCTACATGAATGATGGTGATAGTAGTAATGTAATAATAGTAGTAATAGTAGTGGTATTAATAGTGGTATTTGTAGTAGTTGTTATTGTTACCCTTAACAAATATTTACAATCTAATGCTTACCCTTAAGGAGTTCACAATCTAGATTACAGAACAAGATTTAGACATTTGAGAAGTCAAATAAAATTTCTTCCCAGGTTTCTCTGAAATTAGGTTTTTGGGTTTTGTTTTTATGAAAGGTGGAAATGGGAAGGACAGAAAATAAAATTATCAATGAAAGTAACAGTTGTCTGAATGGTAGCTGTTCAGAGGTCAATGACTTAATCAAAAGGCACTTGGTGCCCATAATCTGGCTTTATTCTGTCTGGGTCAGAATACACCTGGAGTATTGCCAGGGGTGTTGTGAAGTTCAAATAAGATAATGGATGCAAATTCCTTTGTAAATCTTAAAAGTACTTCTAAAGGCTGTTAGCAGCTGCTGCAACAGTTTACAATCATGAGATTTCTAGTTTGGTAAGGACTTTGTTTTCTGAGCTGTAGTGCAATCTTAACTGACCAACAATATAGGGGTGTGATGGTAAATGTTTAACAACCAGACTCTCGGGTATAGATACACACTTTTAAAGTTTAATCTTCACTGATAGCAGTTTCTTAAGTCTAGAAAATTAACAAAACAATAAATCAAACCTTGATTTGTGGTAATTGGGTGCTTCTCTTAAAAAAAAATGTTGGTAAGGGAAAGGGAACAAGCATTTATAAAGCACCTACTATGTGCTTGGGGGCAACTAGGTGATGCAGTATATAGAGTGCCAGGCCTGGAGTCAGGAATATCTCCCTGAGTTCAAATCTGATCTCAGACACTTACTAGCTATGTAATATAATTTCTACTCTGTTTGCCTCAGTTTCCTTAGCTGTAAAATGAGCTGGAGAAGGAAATGGCAAACTATTTCAATGCCTTTGCCAAGAAAACCCTGGAGAAGAATAATATGATAGCTTTAGAGACTGGATCTGTGATTTCATTGGTAAAAAGGGAACTTGTTGGTTAGGAAGCTCCTACAACTGATGCAGGTAATTTTTTTTGATTTTTTCTTGCAAATTATAGTCTTCGGAGAATTGACAGGGAAGTTAAATGAATAGTCCAGACTCACAAAGCCAGAAAGTGACAGAATTGAGTCTTGAACCCAGATCTCTTTGACTTTGAAGCTAGCTCTTTGTATAAGATAAATTTGGAGAAAGAAATGGCACACCACTCCTGTATCTTTGCCAAGAAAACCCTAAATGTGGCCACAGAGTTGGACATGACTGAAACGACTCAACAGCAACAAGATAAGACAGATTAAATGCTTTCTGTAGATTAATCTATATAAAATAGATTAGATGTCTTGGTCGAAGGGGTCAGAACTATAACCACTGAGTAGAAATTGCAGAGATAAGTATTTCATTTTGACATAACGGATAGTTTCCTGAGACTGACATTCTAAAATGGAATTGGTATTTGTGGAGGCAGTGGGCTCTCTCTCAGGGGAGCTCACCAATCAAGCGCTTTAGATGGGCCATTTGCCATTTGTATTATAAAGGAAGTTCCTGCTCCAAAGTGGGTTGAATTAAAAGGGGGATCATGAACCTCACACAAATCCAGGATACATTTCAGGGGGTCTGTGAACTTCGGTGGGAAAAGTTACATTTTTGTTTTCCCTCATTTTTAGCTCAAATTTGGCATTTCCTTTAATTTTAAATGTAAGCAATAAAACTTCATCTTGAGAAGGGGTCCAAAGGCTTCACCAGATTGCCAAAGAGGCCCAGAATACAGAAAACAACCAAGATCCCCTGAACTAGATGGTCCCCAAGGTTGCTCCTAACTCTGAGATCCTGTCATTATTGAAGACTGGGACATGAGAATTAAATTCTATAGCTAGAATCCAAAGCAGCTGTGGGGTTAAAGAGACCCCAAGGATTCTGGAAAGGTGCCATTCCTCCCTGTAGCCAAAAATGCACATCTGAAATCAATCACTCAGCTCTAGTCTGAGCTTAACCTCCTTCATGTTCCCACACTGTCACCGCACTACAAAAATCAACTGAGAGCTGCTATTATCCTCAGGCTTAAACTTGAGATTCAAGATTCCTTATACAACTTTCTATAAAGATCAAGCTCACCATCTCCCATCCTGTCAGCATGGTGTTGACAAGGTCACCAAGAAGGGGACATGCAAGCTCTTTAGAAAGGCCCCAATTTATCAACAGTTTCCAAGTGCTGCTGTTTAACAGTTAAAAAAAAAGTTGAAATTGGACAAACTTATAAATTTAATCTGCCTTATTATTAATATTTTCTCCATTGCTTTCTTAAGACTAGACAATTAACAAAACAATTCCAAAATTCCAAATCAGAAAAAAAAAAAAAAAAAAATCCAGTTTGTAGCATTCACCAATTTCTGGTGTTAAATATTCATATTGACAATTAGACTGAATGTGGATCGAAACATAGTTTTTTCATCTTTGTTTGTTTGTTGGCTTGCTTTTTCTTTCTTGTGGTTTTTTCCCCTTTTGGCTGATTTTTCTTGCACAACATGACAAATATGGAAATATATTTTAAAGGATTGAACATATATCAGATTGCTTATTGTGTTGGGAAAGAGGGAAGAGATAAGGAAGGAAGAGAGAAAAATATGGAAAACAAAATCTTACAAAAATTAATGTTGAAAATTAGCTTTTTGTGTATTTAGAAAAATAAAATACTATTGAGGGAAAAAAGAAGAAGAAAATTTAACCATAGCTGGTTTGAATGGGCTCTAGTACACCCCTGCCTAGACATCTAGGGTCTATTTGCAGGGGGCCAATTCCCCTATGCCTTTTAAATTGTGTAAGAACTATTTGCAGTTTAGAAATAAGTTGACATCTTTTAAATTGTGTAGGAAATACTTAAAGTTTAGAAATAAGTGAATATTTCCATCATTTATCATGAATCCATGTTCCAACTCTAATCTTTTATCCAACAATGAATGATGGGTAAGTTATTTAATTTCCCAGTTTCCTCATCTGTATTCAATCAACAAGTATTTATAAATTATGTGCCAGACCGTATATTAAACATCTGAGGATACCAGACCAACAATACACATACTGAGAAGGATTTGATGTTCTTTAGAGATGTTCTCTCTTTTAACAGCCCAAATTAAGCATGGAAGAATAGTTTACAATGTAAGACTACCAAAATAAGCAGCAAAAATTGTCAATTGTCAAGCAACAAAAATTCTGGGGAATTTTTGCTAGAGATCACAAGGACCCTGGTAGAAACAGATTTTGCCATGCTCCCCCCCACCCCAGCCTTGAGGCAATTAGGGTTAAGTGACTTGCCCAGGGTCACACAGCGAGGAAAAATATTTGAGATCATATTTGAATTCAGGTTTGGTTCTGACTTCAGGGCTGGTGCTATATCCACTGTGCCGGCTAGCTGCCCCAGATTTTGCCATACTTTTAACCTTACTTTAGCAAACTTTATCATACCGTCCTTCTTTCTCTTATCTCTTTCCCAATTTTTATTTTTTCCTCCATCTTTATTTGCTTGTTTCTTTCTCTCTACCATCTTCTATTTCTGCATCCCTACATCTTGTCTCACCCTCTCACCTCTCTTTATGCTTCTTTGCTTTTATTCCACATTCCTTTTTGCAGTAGATGATTTGGTGGCTTAGAAACTAGAAAGAACTGGTATTTCAGATCTTGCCTGAATACACTCCCTTTTGGGACAATTCATTCATAGTCACTGTTTCAATGAGTTGTCATCAGCTATCTCTGGAGGAGCAAACAGTCTTCAGTCCTTGAGAGACTGATGGTTATGAGACCTTGCCTCAGGAACCAGAGCATGTGAGTTCTGTTCTCAGGGATGACTTTGCCTTTAGGGAAAAAAGCTGTGAGTAGATATTTTTAGTGAGAGAGATTCTCTTAGTTTATCATGTCAGATACCAGGAAAACACCTTCACAGGATCATGGTATTCCTTCAAATATGACTCCCTCCCTTTAAGAAAAAAAATAAATGGGAAAAACTTCTAGGGAGATGCAAAAAGGAAGAAAAGAAGTTTTTTTGTAAGTGCCTGGACATAGAGATGCGTATCTAGAGTTTAATGAAAAGATAATACAGTGGCACATGTATGTATCTGATTGTTTCCTCCCAGAAGACAAATCATCAGTTGCCAATGGTCACAATTTTCCTCCCTAGTATTTCTCTGATTTTGTTTGGTTTTATACTAGTGAATATTGTATTTCTTAGCTATTGGATCTAGTTTATGACTTTCTGCTTAGGCAAATAATCAACAAGTTTTCATTAAGTACTTCTTTGTCCAATAGCATGTGTAAAACTCCTTTTTTGGATTTACTTGATACATAGCAATTTCCCCCCAAAATCTCTATTTTTATTTTGCATATGTCTGTCTTTTAAATGTGTGGGTTTTTGGCAAGCAACAGATTGTGGAAATTGTTTTGTTGTTGTTGTTGTTGTTTGTTTTTTTAATCTACTCTGTCACTTCCTCCCTCACCCCACCACTTTTTAATCCATTCACATTAGAATTAAATTAGAAGAGTTAGATTTGCAAATTTCATTTGTCTCCATTTTTTTTCAAGTTGAGATTTTTTTCTTCCTTTTCTACTATATACACTTTATGTTCTGTTACTTTCGTTCAATATTTTTTGAAGATGACCACTGTCTCTCTTCCCCTCACCCATATTCCCTTCTTGTTTGTTATCCTTTTCCCCTTAAGATTTTGTATATTGGTTTCTCTTTCTCACCTGCTTTTATCTGGTGACCTATTTTTCCCTTTTCCCCCTTCCATGCTACTCAAGTAGATCTCTTTCCCTCCCCTTTAGCTAGTCCTATTCAATAGGCTTGTTTTATGTTATTTTTTGTGCCCCTTTCTAAAAAGGATTTCTCTTCATTATTTATCTTTCACTTTACTCTAGACTCTTGTTTTCTGATTTGCAACACCTTCATGTCTCTCTCTTTTCTTTATATTTTTTCTTGCAGTCAAACCTTACAAGGTCTCCTTTCTAGGTTCGCCCCTCTAGGTGCTTTCTGCCTTGTAAGGCTTTGCCCCTGGATTTCCTTTTCCAATGTGCCTCACTCCCAGAACAATGCCAATTACTGTGTCAGAGAGGACAATGCCCCTAGCACTTCTGAGGGCTTGCTGAGAGCTTTCCAGGGCTGTTCATTGACCTGTGGTGTCCACCTGACACTCAACTCTTATAGTAGCTCTAATAATCTATAACCTGTGCAGTGGCCCTGGTAAAACCATCAGCAGATGGACTAAATCAGATTGCAAGTTATCGACATGCTCAAACTCATCAATGAGTTAGTTTGTGAATACTTCACATGCCGAATAGGCAGATGAGAACAATTTGTTTTAACAGCCATTGAGGTGACAGATGTGGGTACCATGGAGGGGTTAGAGCTTGGTCAGACATTAAAGATACAAAAGTTATCCACTATATCTGGACTCTCATCAGTCATCTTGACTTCTGTCTTGTCAGTGGACTTCTGATGACTGGAAGAGAGAGTGAGGCTGATGATTTTGTGCAACTTTGTGTCACTTAAATCCAATTCACACAAGTCAAGACATCAGCTCATAATGCCATTGGTCCTCTTTGAAAATAAAGAACAAACAACATTAAAGACTCTATGCCAGGTACTGGACTAGGTGCGAGGAATATTAAGACAAAAATGAAACAGTCCCTTTCTGTAAGAAGCTTACATTCTATTGAGGGAGATTACATATCTAGAGAAATGGTAGCCAAGTAAAAGAATTGTTGTCAGGGAAGTCACAAAGATGATCAATATTGCATTTGATTAACATGCCTTATTCAGAAGCAACAGTTACATTGACTAACATTTATTAAGCTCCTATGATGCTGGATAACTCCAAAGTTTTGGGAATACAAACAAAAGGAGCAAAAATAGTCCATACCCTCAAGGAGTTCCCAGTCAAATAGGAGAAACAAGGCTTCTTGTAGAAGGTAATTGATTTAATTGATTTATAAATTATTTATAAATGTAATTGATTAAGTTGAAGGAAGGTAGGGAAGGCTGAAGACTAAGATGAGGAGAGAGAGAATTCCAAGCATAGGAGAGAAACAGTAAAAATGTAGAATCAGGAGATGGGGTGTCTTGAGGAGCAACAAAGAACTCACTCAATGTCACTGGATTATAGAGTACCCAAAAAAGAGTAAAATATTAGAAGACAGGTAGAAGAGGATTCTGCAAAGGGTCTTAAAAATTGAACAAGGTTATTTTAATTTGATCCTGGAAGGAATATGGGGTTATCGGACTTAAATGTGTAGAGTAGTGACATGGCTAATTCTCTGCTTTTATTTATTTATTTTTTAATAATAGTTTTTTATTTACCAGCTATATGCATGGGTAATTTTACAACATTGACAATTGCCAAAACAAAAGGTTTGGCAATTAATGTTGTAAAATTACCCATGCATATTTTTCCCCTCCTCCCCCTCCCCAGATGGCAGGTTGACCAATACATGTTCAATATGTTAAAGTATAAATTAAATACAGTATATGTATACATGTCAAAACAGTTGTTTTGCTGTAGAAAAAGAATCGGACTTTGAAATAGTGTACAATTAGCCTGTGAAGGAAAACCAAAATGCAGGCGGATAAAAATAGAGGGATTGGGAATTCTATGTAGTGGTTCATAGTCATCTTCTAGAGTTCTTTCACTGGGTATAGCTGGTTCAGTTCATTACTGCTGTTTTGGAACTGATTCGTTGAAGATGTGTTGAAGAGGGCCACCTCCATAAGAATAGATCATCATATAATATTTTTGTTGAAGTATACAACGATCTCCTGGTTCTGCTCATTTCACTCAGCATCAGTTCGTGTAAGTCTCTCCAGGCCTTTCTGAAATCATCCCACTGGTCATTTCTTACAGAACAATAATATTCCATAATATTCATATATCACAATTTATTTAGCCATTCTTCAATTGATGGGCATCCAGGTAGTTTCCAGTTTCTGGCCACCACAAAGAGGGCTGCCACAAACATTTTTTCATATGTGGGTCCCTTTCCCTTCTTTAAGATCTCTTTGGGATATAAGCCCAGCAGTAACACTGCTGGGTCAAAGGGTATGCACAGTTTGATAACTGCTCTCCAGAATGACTGGATGTATTCACAATTCCACCAACAATGTATCAGTGTCCCTGTTTTCCCACAGGCCCTCCAACATTCTGCATTATCGTTCCCTGTCATTCTAGTCAATCTGACAGGCATGCAGTGGTATCTCTCTCTGCTTTTATTTCTGCTTTGATAGATGCTGGGAGGATAGTTTGGAATGGAGAGACTTATGGCAGGGGGACCAACCAGAAGGCTAAGTATAGGGTAATGAAAGCCTGTACCAAAGTAGTGGTATCAGAGAATAGAAAAGGGCATATGCTGGAGATATTTTGTGAAGGTAGAATCAAACAGGACTTGGCAACAGATTAAATAAGGGAAGTAAGAGAGTATGAGGGATGAATGATGACAGCATGTAAGTCTGGGTCTTGCCCTTAACATTAATTTTATGGAAGTTAGGAAGAGAATAATTTTGGAGGAGAGATTATGAATTCACTGTTGGACATGTTGAGTTTAAGATTTCTTTAGGGCATCTAGTTGAGAATATAGGACAGGTCATAAAAGTGGGTAAATAGAATGGAATAGAAAATAGATAAAATGGGACAAATGGATAAGAACAATTTACATGAAGATGACAATTTAATCCACAAGAATTAATGAGATCACCAAGGGAAATCATATAGATTGTTGTTTGTCATTCATTCTCAAAGAGAAACAATGGCATCAGGAGGATGACAATCAGGAGGATCTTCAATCTTAATCTATTTATTGGATGAATCTCTACTTCCTATAAGCATGTCCACATGTCTTCTCCATCCTCAAAGTCATCAGCCTCAGTCTCTCCTCCAGAGTCATCCAAGTACAGTAGCAAAACAGGTCAGGATGACTGGGAGTGCCCCTAGATGCAGTGGGAGACCTTGGCCTTCTTAAGCTAAGGTCTTTCTCAGGTCTTGTCATGGGAAGTTGTAGTTAGAAAAAAAGAAAAAAGGAGAGTCTTGAGGGATAGTTGTGCAACCTAGCAGTGATGAAGATTCAACAAAGGAAGCTGGAATCAAACAAATGAGGGAACCAGAGAGCAGTTTCACAAAAACCTACAGAGAATTTCTTTAAGAAAAGGGAGATCAATTATATATGGCAACAGCAAGATTATATGATGATCAATTCTGATGGACATGGCTCTTGTCAACAATGAGGTAATTCAGACCAGTTTCAATGGTTGTGTGATGAAGAGAGACATCTGAACCCAGAGAAAAGACAGTAGGAATTGAATATGGACCACAATATAGTATTTTCACTCTTTTTGTTGTTGTTTGCTTGAATTTTGTTTTCTTTCTCATTTTTTCCCTTTTTTGATCTGATTTTTCTTGTGCAGCATGATATTTGTGGAAATACAGAAGAATTGTACATATTTAACGTATACTGAATCACTTGCCAACTGAGGAAGGGGGTTGGGGGAAGGGAGAGAAAAAGTTAGGGGTTTTGTAAGGGTGAATGTTGAAAATTATCCGTGTATATATTTTGAAAATTAAAAGCTATAATTAAAAAAGGAAAGAAAAGGGAGTCAATAATGTCCAAGGCTGCAGACAATGTCATTAGATTTGTCAGCTGAGAGATCGTTGGTAACTTTGGAGAGAGCAATTTCAGTTGAATAAGATTGGAAGTCAGACTTCTGAGAGTTAAAAAAGAGAGTGAGAGGAAAGGAAGTGAAAACAATGATTGTAGATGACTTTCTCAAGGAGTTCAGCCACAAAAGAGAGGAAAAATGTAGCATGATAGATGGCATTGATGGAAGGATGAAGTGGAGATCATTTTTTTGAGGATGGAAAAGACACATGAACATTTTATAGGAAGCAGAGAAACATCCAGTAAATAGATTAAGATCGAAAATTACTGAGATGGTGGGGATGATTAAAAAGGGAAATCTGTTGGAGAAGACAAAATAGAATGGAATCTGTTAGAATTCTTACAAGGTGCTAAGTCACTGGAATTGATAGAGACAATAATTAGGTAATTTAGCATGATACTTAACAGTTCCCTAGTTCAGTAAAGTACTTAGTACTTACTAGAGTTCCACAAGATTCACACTTTTAAGAGAGCATATATAATAAGTTAGGAACCTCAACCAGGATTCACTCCAGGAGATTCACAAGCCAGAGAAGGCAGTGGGGCAGAACCAATGAAGACAGAGAAGTGGTGGCAGGCTGTCCTGTGGAGAACACTGAAACCAAGATCCGGAAGGCCTCCAGAAAACTAGCAGAGCCCCAAGTGAATGAGATAAGATTTTGACAAAGACTTTTAGATTTCGATTTTAACTCCTGACTGCATTTGGGGTGATTACACTAAACTGAAACAAAGGCTGCTTCCAGAAGCCCCCCAAAGAAATCTGTTCCCAGAGAACATTTTAAAGAAGAATATTACAGGGACCCATGTGAATATACATGGTTTGCCAGTGCTACAGATAGGAAGGGGATCAATGCTCATTCAGGGCCAGAGCAGAAATGGGCTGTGTGGAGGCTGTGGTCCAAGGGAGTGACTTAGCTCTTTCTAGGCTTGGTCTCTGGAGATCCAGTTTAGTGGGTGGAGCAGTCCCAGGCATCAGAACAGACTGTAAGGAATAAATTACCAGGTAGTCCCAGGTCCAGCAAAGGGGCAGAAGGAAGTGATTTCAGTACTGGGCTCTCTTTGACCTCCTTCCTTTGCTCCTTGTTGATGCTTATGGTATCTTCTATTTATGAATTAGAAAAGTAACCTGGAAGGATACCCCCACATACAGTGACCTACAGTTATTGCCCTTCTACAATCCCATTTCACTAGTCCAAATAATACCAAGATCCACTTAATTTCAAGAAACTTCTCTGGCTCTGCCATGGAGGACTGATCTGCATCAGAGAACTAGAAAATACTAATCTAGATGTGGCAGGGTTGCTCTTAACCTTTTTATGTATCAGGACCCCTTTTTGGCACCCTGTTGAAGCTTTGAATGCCTTTTCAAAATGATTTTTTAAATAAAAAAAAAAAAGTATATGGAATTACAAACCAACCAACTATCCTGAAAGGTAGTTAGCAATTAAAGAGAAAAAAACAACAACAAATTTACAGACTCCCACTATGAATCCCTATGAGCCTGGTGTTAATTCTGACAATCTGCTTAATCAGAGGACTCAAGGATATGGCTGGTTCCCCCTCTCATAAATATATAGTTATGTCTGTAATCTCTGGACAAACTTGGGCATCAGAGTGGCTTTGTTCTATGCTAAATGTTGATTCACTGTCTGGAAAGCAGTGAATAATGAGTCTATGATTGAATCTTGACTGTATAAGTTCCCACATTGGTCACCATCACCCTCAGTATCAAGTTCCAAATATTTCCAAGTTCTAAATTCTAAAATTCTAAAAGATGTGTCCACCAGGGGGCTCTCTTAGCATGTCACCCATACTAGAGCCTATCGTGAAGGGTGGGAGATTATGTGAGCAACCATGACTTGGTCATTGAGGAATTTATGGGAGCAGAGTTGATTTAGGCCAGGAACCCATCCAACTCTCCTGATTGGCTCACAAAGCCTTTTGGCCACTGAAAACAGCTAGCCCACAGTTGGAAAGCATGTCCAAACAGCTTCCACCACAAGCATTCTATTTCTACCTAAGATCAAAGGCGGGAACTTCCCATTAGGAAATGTTACACAATGGAATGGAGTACTGCTTTGGGGCTTGAATGTTTGGGAAATTTAGTGAGTTGTAATCTTAGGAGAGTCATAAGAGTTTTCCAGTCTGGTGGGGGAAAAAAAAATGTGGCTAAGATATGGTGATTTGAAAAGCATTGGCAGATCAAGGACAAGGATAGGGTTTTATAAACCCTATCATACCTGGAGATCTGTCCAGGGGGAGAAGGAAATCAGAGAGGATTAGGGCAAGCCAGAGGATCTTTGAGAGATGTGTGACAATAGGAATTGGAACATTGTGGTCACAGAGTCAGAGATCTAGCACTATACTAATACCCACAACAACATTTAAATTATACCCACTGTGTGCCAGGATCTTATTTGATCCTCACAACAACCCTATGAAAGAAATGCTATTATTATGCCCATTTTACAGATGAAAAAACTGAAGTAAACAGATTTAGGTGACTTATCTAATGTCACATTGGTAGTAAATTATCAATTCTGGATTTGAATTCAGGTCTTCTTGGCTTCAGGCCCAGTATTCTAACCAATGGGCCACTTTACTGCCAGTTACCTAATCTAGCCTTCTCATTTTACAGAAGAATAAAGTGAATCCTATCCAAGTTAACTAAGTCATAAAGGTAAAATTTGAATCCAGGTCCTGTGGCTCTGAATTTTCATGTTGAAGAATGGAGAAATTAGAGTTTAAAAGAATCTGAGCATGGTGAGGAATGGAGAAATTAGAGTTTAAAAGAATCTGAGCATGGGACTCTTATCACTGTTGATAAGTAAGATTTGCATATCCAGATGAGTCAGATTTGCTTGTGGACAATTTTTATGTGGAAATGCTAGTCCTTCCCTCTGCTAATCTAATGTTCCCATTTCCACAGACCAATAATTTATGGACAGGTCAGATTACTCAAGCCAAAGTGGTATACTTCAGTGTACTGAATTTTAATGTGTGTGTGTGTGTGTGTGTGTGTGTGTGTGTGTGTGTGTGTGTAACTACGTGGTTTCTTTATCCCTTTTCAGTCCCCACCCTCATCCCCACTCCCTTTCAGGAAATAACATTTGAATAAGAGATGAAAGGTGATCTGGTCCAACCTGCTCTGCTTAACAAACTCATTTCTTTTTACCTTAAGATTCCACAAGTATTCATGATGTCACCATGGTTCTTCGATTCTCTAAGTTCCCTTGATTGATTCTATGTGGGATTTTAGTAATTACAAAGAACCTTGGCTAAAACATATTCATTCCCTTGATCTGATGTAGGTGTAGTATGATGATCTTCAATACCAAGATGGCTCTGGAACTAGGACTATCTGGATTCCCTTCCTCCTCGTCCACCTCTCCTTTTCTTGTTGCTTTTGTTACTATGGCCTTTCATTAAATGCTTTAAAAAAAATTAGTAACCTCCCTTCCCTTTGGGCAGTGGATAGAATGCCGGCTTTGGAGTCAGGAGAACTAGAATTCACGTTAATCCTCAGATACTTATTAGCTCTATGACCCTGTTAGTGTCAATGTCCTCATCTGTAAAATGAGCTGGAGAAGGAAATGCAAACCACTCTTGTATTTTCACCAAGAAAATCAATCCCATAGTAGGTCATGGAAAGCAGAACTCTCCATGTGGAGAGTGGACTCCATGGAATCATGGAAGCAACAAGAAAAGTGTCTTTTTTATATCTTTTGTATTTATTTACCAATATATACATTATTTCCTCTAGAAGAATATAAATTTAATACCAGAGACAGTTTTTATTTTGTATTTTTGCATTCCTAGCACCAAGTAGTATGCTTGGCACGTGAATAATAAATGCTTGTAGAATGTGTGGATGAATCAATGAATTATTGATCCTGATTGAGTTGGCTCTAAATTTGCAAGGAAGATAAGATAAAGTGGTGGAAAGAGGTAATTCAAATGAACTGAATTCAAAACAAGCATATGTTAAGTATCTATTAATGTTTTGGCTCTGTGGCTACAGACAAAAACAAAATACACATTCCTGGCCTCAAGGATCCGACTGGAATTGTATAGAGCCTTACTCATTCATTTTACTCATTTAAAGGACTTTATTTTTCTGTGTTTTTAACATTAGCTCGATTAGTAACAACAGGAAGAATGAAGGGGGCTGGCTCCAATGCTGACCTCTCAAGCCAAATTAATCTGGAGGCCAGCTTCAGATGTTTCTCACCCTATCTGGGACATCTATACTATGGGATTTAGATCACTTAATCAAAGTTTCCCTTATGAACTTTCCTTTTCCTAGCATTAATCCTCTCCTCTTCTCCCAGCCCTTTTACTTTTGGTTTAATTGAATAAGAATTATAGTCACAGAATTTTTAAGACTATAAGGCTCATCTGGGGGAGAGGATGGGGAGGAGGGGAAAAGTTAGAACAGAAGGTTTTGCAATGTCAATGTTGAAAAATTACCCATGCATATATCTTGTAAGTAAAAAGCTATAAAATTTTTTAAAAAGCATAAGAAAATTTAAAAAGATTATAAGGCTCCTTAAAGATCTTGTCTAATCTGCTTTTTTTGACATTTGAGGAAATAGAGTCTGAGACAAGTTTTATCTGTTATCTAAGGGAAAGATAAATTAGAAGTTTCAAGAGCTTTCCAGTTTTCAAATCGGGAATAAAATTCATTTTTAATGTCTAAGGGAAAGAGTTTTGTTGAGTTATTGTTGAGTCATTTTTCTCAGTCACGTCTTACTTTCCATGATTCTTTGTGGTATTTTCATGGTAAGAATGCTAGAGTGGTTTGCCATTTCCTTCTCCAACTCATTTTGCAGATGAAGGCACTGAAGTATCTAAGGACTGATTTGAACTCTGGTCCTCCTGATTCCAAAGCCAACATTCTATCCACTGCCCAAAGGCAAGGGAGGTTACCATTAAAAAAACAAAACAAAACAAACAAAAAAAAAAACATTTAAAGGCCATAGTAACAAAAGCAACAAGAAAAAAGATCCAGGGTTGAATTTTCTCATAAAACAAAGCATATAACTGCCCCCTTTTGAATAAATTTGGACTCGTTTGCATTTACTCAATTCAGCAAACATTTGGATGTCATTATGTGATAGATGCTGCTAAGTGCAGGGATGTGTTTATTAATGTTTGTTTTTTGTTTTTGTGCTGAGGCAATTGGGGTTACGTGACTTGTCCAGGATCACACAGCTAGGAAGTGTTAAGTGTCTGAGATCAGATTTGAACTCGGGTCCTCCTGAATTCAAGGCTGTGCTCTATCCACTGCACCAACTAGCTGCCCCTTTCATTAATATATAACAACAGGCTCTCTGAGGAGAAAAAGTATTCATGATACTCTTATATTAATTTGCATTATTAATATTTTCTCCATCACTTTTTTAAATTCTAAACAATCAACAAAATAATGAATCAAGCCCTGATTCGTAGTTTGCCAATTTGAGTTATAAACGCTCATACTCAAATTGCCAATTTGAGTTGGTTCCACCATATCACTGACTAGGTGTTTCATCAGATGTTAAAATAAATAAAATACAATACTTGCCTTCAAGTATTTTATAATAGAAGATAGGTACACAAATAATATACTTTTGAGAAGAATATTGCTGAGTTCTAAACAAAAAGTGAGTTAAATGGGAGGTAAGATTTTATTGACTTAAGAGAGTGGGGAAGACTTTATGGAGGAAGTAGTTTTTGAGATGTATCTCAAAAGATAAGATTTGCATAAGAGGAAATGAGGAGGAGGTTATTGTAGGTGGAAGGAACCACAGTGAACAAAGAAGGAAAGAATGTGATTTAGGTTGTTGAAGATAAACAATGTCAAGTTGAGAAGATTGGTCTTTTATGAGGTTGTACTGAATGTTTTGAATGGGAAGTGACATGGCCAAAAAATGAATAGGTTGAATGAGAATCTAGATTTGCAGGAGAATTCAGATAGGAACATAAATTAGGAATGTAGTATCTAAAGCTAAGCCCCTTAAATATCAGGGCAGATCACCCAGGAAATATCTACCCATTTTTTGAGATATTGTGTATTCAAACCTCTAAAATAACTCATGAGCCCCCACTAATTCATACATCTTTAGTAGTCAGTCAGAGAACATGAATTCAAATGTTAATGAAATGAGCAAGAAAAAAATTAACAAAATTTCCACCCACTAAACTGTGACGGCTCTCACTGGAAAATACATATAGCATCAGTGGCCATGTGTAGAGAGCACAAATATATATATATATATGTATATATATATATATATATATATACATATAGTCAAAATATATAATACAGAGTAAACCAATGTGGTCAGTATCTGCACACAGGAAAATGAATATATAGGTATCACATGTGTATATGCATGGATGATCCAAAAGGTACTCATGTCTTTGATGCTACAGGGATGTCATTTTTCTGACGCCACTTTGAGAATTCTCAAAGTCTCTGTTGGATGAGTCTACTCCCCCATAATCTTCCTAGATAACACTTAAATGTAGGACCTGCACTCTTGAATGCAGCTCTAGTACGAACTCAGAAGTCTCATTTCCCTAATGGGAGATTTTCAGCTCCATGTACCAAGCTTTTTAGAATAGCAGGATCATCCCAACTAGCCTATGCCTTTTGCTTTATTTTGTCATTTGGCTTCTCTTCCTAATATGACGGTTGGAGCTGTTGAGTCAAAGAAGTCACTATCACTTGTAATGATATATTTTCATCTGAGGAGTAGGCTATAATCCAGGTTAATTTATGTCTCAATTATGAAACAGTTCTAGGAGTTTGGAGATCCCCAAATTTAAATCCTAAATTTTTCCCATTTAGATGACCTCTAAAAGTCTAAAAAAAGTCTAAAAAACTCAAAGTCTAAAAGAAGCAAAATAAAGTCAGAGGACTAGGGCATCATCCCTGCTACCTACTCAGCCACATTCCTTTCCCCTTCACAGATAGACAATCCAAGTTTTTAAGTGATTTTCTCCCATGTTCCCAGTGGAAGGTTTTTGTTATTGTTTTTTGTTTTGGTTTTTTTTTTTTTTTTGGGGGGGAGGTTATGTTAAAGATAACCAAACCAGATCTAGGTTGTGAATAGTGAGAATGAAAAGGAGAAATGAAACTGGAAATATTTTAGAGTTTGAGATAAAGTCCTTAGTAACTTCCTCGATGTGATTTTCAGTGAATGGGAGAAATTTAAGATGGCTAAGAGATTTTGAACCCAAGTGAATGGGAAAATGGAGGGGCCATTAAGAAATATAGATTAGTCTAGCAAAGATGATGTTTTGGACAAAGTCAAAGGAAGTGGTGGATATTAGATTTACTTTTGGTTATATTGAATTTGGCACATTAGTGGGATATCTAGGTATATTTATCAAGCACTAAAAATGAACTAGGTTTAGATCTAGAAAAGTCAAGGTCAGGGATATATAGCATAGATTATATGTGGACATTAGAGATTCAGTTCAAATTCCTTACTTCGTGAGATTAAATGATGTAACCAGGTCCACATAGCTAATAAATAGAATTATCAGGAGACAAATTCAAGTTATGCCAAATCCCTACTGCTCTTTTCATTATTTTTTTAGAAATTGGATATTTTTGGGCTACTCCGTATAGTTTTGAAGATTTGCAAAATACTTGACATATAGTATCTTTTTTAAAACTTTTTCTGTGTGGTTTTTAATACTTTGAAGATGAACAATTTTTGTTCCATTAACTTCATCTTCTTTAAATGTTATCTTTCATTATTCTCTACTTCTGATGACAGTAGATAGAAATCTGGGCTTGGAGCTGGACAACTGATTATATGACAAAAGGACAAATCACTTAAATTCACAATGGTCAAAACTGTTTTCTATGACAAGTAGAAGAGGAGGTACTATGTTAGTAGAAGAAATTTCCTTCCTGAAAATTCTTTTACCAATGAACTCACAGATCCAATCTCTGCCCCTGTCCCTATGGACTATTGCAACCAGATTGATCACCAGGAGAGTCCATTGCTCTGTGGTCTGAGAGAGGCTGAGTAGGTGAACTAGAAGAAAGAGGAAGAGGGTACTAATTATAACCACTCTCATAAGATTTCTCATCCCAATATAAGTCCTATTACTGTTCAGTTGTTCTAGTCATGTCTGACTCTTCAGGCCCTATTGGAAGTTTTCTTAGCAAAGATATTTGAATCATTTGCCATTTCCTTCTCCAGCTCATTTTACAGATGAGGAAAAGGAAGCTGAGGCAGAGTTAATTGATTTGTCTAGGATCACACAGCTAGTGAATGTCTGACGCTAGATTTGAACTCAATACAATAAGCCTTCAGACTCCAAGCTTGTTGGTCTATCCATTGTGCCATCTAGCTGCCTTCTGGGTCATCCTAGCTTGTGTCAAAATGGCAACCTTCAGTATAACTTGTTAATGATAGTAAAAATAACTGAATTTATATAGGGTACTTCTGAAGTCTCAATGCAGTTTTGCTATTAAAATGTATGAGCTATTAAAGCTTTAATAACTTAAAATTGCATGAAAGACTTTTGGGCACACTCTCTATAGGTTTGAAGGAATGCAAAGTACTTAACATATACTGTCTTTTTTGAGCTTCTCAAAAACTCTATGAAATAAGATCTACAAGTAGCATTGTTCCCATTTTACAGATAATAAAACTGAGGTACAGATTCACTGATTTGCCCACTGCCACCCAACTAATGACTGTGGAAGGTGGGATAATAGTCAGATATGAGTATGAATCATATGTTTAATATAAATATGTCATAACAATAATGACAAAAATGAAAAATGTTAAAATTAAGAGCAATAGAATTATACAGGGAACAGAGAATCTGTCCAGTTTCTGATGATTCTTGTCTTCATCTTCCTCCCAAGGTTCAGATATTGGAAAAGAGAGTGTGAACAAGTCTTCTAAAGATGTTTGTGAATCAGTTCTCTTGAATTGTAGACTATTCTTGTTATTTAAAGAATGACTTTTTTTGAGGTCCTGGAAGGTAAAATATTTAAAATCAATCATTTTACACACAAAAAATAAGTAATAATAGTGGTATGTATTGATGTAGATGAAAAGGTTAAGAATGTAGAGATCAGTAGCTATCTTGGAACTGGGAAGACCCTATGTTCAACTTTTCAGCAGAACATAACTACATGTTGCTCCCTAGGCAAAAACAATTGGGAAGGGGAGAGAGCATTGCATTATAGAGGGTAGTCCCACAATTAATGAGACAAAAAAATGATCTGGCCCACCTCCCCTGGCAGTGGGTGAGTACAAAGAAATGGGTACCAGAGTAACAGCTCCCTTACTCCACAACCCCCTGCCCCACCAGAATGTTGGTCTTTACAACTTTTAAGACTATACTTACCAATTCCTTATCTGCTTGTATAGAGGGTGTTTTCACACCAGAAGTTCCCTAAAATAAGGAAATAAAATGAAATCTGCACTAGTTCTTCCATATCCTATTTTTCTATCCCACCCCCTGAAATAAAGGGGAAAAATATTATTCTATCCGTGGGTAATATAGTTTCTTCATGTAAATACATTTTCACTTTGTTGCCTTGACTAATAATCCCAATTAATTTAGAACTGGAAGAGATCCTGATCAGCTGGACCTGCTGAAATAAAGGGGAAAAAACTGATTCTATCAGTGGGCAAAGGCTGATAGTTTCTTCAGAACTTGATGTAAATATATTGTCACTTTTAGTTTACCTAATAATCTCAATTAATTTAGAACTGAGGGCAGCTAGGTGGAGCAGTGGATAGAGCACCAGCCCTGAATTTAGGAGGACTCGAGTTCAAATCTGGTCTCAGACGCTTAACACTTCCTAGCTGTGTGACCCTGGGCAAGTCACTTAACCCTAATTACCTCAGGGGGAAAAAAAACTGAAAGAAACCCTTTGATTTGCAGATGGGGAAAATGAAACTTAGATTCACACAACTCATATGTGAAAGAGTCATATTTAGAGCTGAGAGCTCCTCAGTCCCAATAAGGGATCTTTTTCAATACATATTTTGGAGCTTTCAAATTTCTTTTAATCGGTTCACCAGTTTGTCATTTACCAAACTTCCTCCCCTCCCCCAATTTGGACTTAGTGTAGGAAATTTTACCCCTCTATGAAGATAGAAGGTATCTGAGGTTTCTGAGTTTGTCTGAAGAGTAAAAGTGACTTGTCATATTGGCTAATTTGTATCAGAGGCAAAGCTTGAGTCCAGATGTTCTTGATTCCAAAGCAAGGCCTTCTCTCTACCATGTTCTGGAGTTTCATTCCTCAAACCATGCAGAGTGATAGAAGCATTATGGTATTTCTTCTGGTGTTGACTTTGAGTGATAGGATGGGTATCTTCTGAAGTAAAGAATTCATTATTTTGAGTAATGAGGGTTATCCCCTCTATCAGAAGAGGGTACTCATCCCCTTGTTCGCATATCCAATACTAAATAAATAGTTGATGCAGTTCTATTCACAAATTCACAAATATTTATTAAGCCCCTACCAGGTATAAAGATTAGATTATAATCATATCTCTTAAGGATAGTTACTGAAAGGACTTGGGAGTCTTGCAAAAAGTGGATTCATGGTGAATATCTGATTCATACTGATGGTATGACTTAATCTGTCTGTGTACCAACAATCCTTTAGGATTCCAAACTATAGAATAGTTGCTGATCTGTATTAGAAAAAAGAATTTCCTCACTAGAAAAGTACCCTATGCAGTGACATCACAGCTCTACATACTCTGCTTTCTACCCCCTCCCCCCGAAAAAGAAATGGTAACTGTACATGTTTAGGTGCTGTATCTTGGGAAAAAAACAACAACTTGAAAATGATAAATTAAGATTCTGGTGTCAAATAATATCATTCTGGAGGTATAATTCAGCTAGCCAATTAGCATTTATTAAGGCTTACTATATGCCAGACACTACTAAGAACTAGGGAAATGAAGAAAGATAGAAATGGGGTCCTTGTCCTCAAGAAGCTCACATTCTAATAGGAGAGAAAATGCAAAACAGGGAGCTGAGTGGTATAATGGTTAGAGTGCCAGACCTATCTATAGTCAGGAGGACTCATCTTCCTGAATTCAAATCGGATCTCAGCTGCTTACTAGCTGTCTGACCCTGGCCAAGTCATTTCATCTTGCTTGCCTTAGTTTCCTGATCTGTAAAATGAGCTGGAGAAAGAAAGAGCAGATCACTCCAATGTCTCTGCCAAGAAAACCTCAAATGGATTCATGGAGAATTGGAGATCACTGAAACAACCAAACATAGAAAGTACAAAACATTGTACTTATTGACATAGAGATGCAATGTAAATGACAGGTAATCTTAGGGAAAAGCTAGAAGTGAGGAGACCTGGAGAGATCTTTTACAAACAGATTTCAGCTGAATCATGAAGGAGACCACTTGAAGCCAAGAGCTGGAGGTGAGGAAGAAAAGCATCATTGGAATGGGGGACAGTCAAGAAGGACTGGATTTATACAGGAAGAGTATCAGTGAGGGTTGAGTTCCCTAGAAGCCACCCAGCCCACCTTTGTGTCTTAATTATATCGACATAAACTCTGAGCTCTTTGGTATGACTGAAGTGAGGCAAAAGGTGAATTACAGTTTACAGAATAGCTAGACCAGCTTGCTTATCTCATAAATGAGAAAACAGGGGTCTCCCATCAAGGGTGCCTGTTGGGGAGTAAGATAGGAGAGGCTAGGTTATAAAAGGGTTTAAATACCCCTTTATTGAGCATCTTGTCCACTCCTAGAGGCAATAGGAAACCACTAGAGTTCATAGAGTACTAGGCTATAGGCGCTATTAAATTATGGACTCTGTTATCTCTTTGAAAATTTCTCTATCATCCAGAACCTATTACAGTACTCTGCATAAAACAGATGCTTAATAAATATTTAATTATTGCAGGTCCATAAAATCTTCAGCCAGAAAGTTATGAAACTTGGGGCAGGGAGGTAAGTGAAAGAGAAAATTTGGAATTCAAAATGTTTTAAAAACATGTTAAAATTGTCTTCACACGTAATTAGAAAAAAATAAAATACTATTATAAATAATATTGTGAATATTATGATGTTCATTTCTGCCTAATTTTCAGATGCTGCCAAATTTGGGAATCATTTGGAGAGGAAACAGACTTGAGGGTGACTTGCCCAAGGTTACAGAGTCAGTAAGAAGCAAAACCCTGGTTTCTCCAACTCAAAATCTGAAACTCTTCCTAAGATAAGATACAACACCTTTTATTAACAGACAAATAATGATGGACTATATTTACGGATCACTCTGTTTTTGTTCTTTATTCCTCACCATTCTCTCAGCAGCTCTCTCACAATGTCTCAAAAAAAGGGCAAAAAAACCTAGTTAAGAAAAAGTCTGATAATTTCCTTCATTGTATATGTAATAGCATCCCTATATTTCTTTTAATCAGCGTATCATCTTGCATTTTTGTTGCTATTGTTGTTTACTATGTAGTTGTTTAAATGTGATCAAAGCTCAGCCTTCCTTCCAGCCCTGATGCATTTTGAACAGGCGACCACCAGGCGGGAGTAAAGGAGCATAATTTTGTTCCCAGTCCTCCATCTTGCACTAGGTTCCTCTCAGGATCACAGTCTGACTTTCTCTCTCTCTCTCTGTTTCCTTCCCTCCCTCCCTCTCTTCCTTCCTCCCTCTCTCCCTTCCTTCCATCTTTCCTTCCTTCCTCCCTTCCTTCCTTCCCTTTCTTCCTCCCTTCCTTCCTCCCTCCCTTCCTTCCTTCCTTCCTTCCTTCCTTCCTTCCTTCCTTCCTTCCTTCCTTCCTTCCTTCCTTCCTTCCCTCCCTCCCTCCCTCCCTCCCTCCCTCCCTCCTTTCCTTCCTTCCTTCCTTCCTTCCTTCCTTCCTTCCTTCCTTCCTTCTTTCCTTCCTTCCTTCCTTCCTTCCTTCCTTCCTTCCTTCCTTCCTTCCTTCCTTCCTTCCTTCCTTCCTTCCTTCCTTCCTTCCTTCCTTCCTTCCTTCCTTCCTTCCTTCCTTCCTTCCTTCCTTCCTTCCATATCGTGAATGTCTTGGGCAATCTTGTAGAATCTATGGACCCCCTTTTCAGAATTGTTTTATTTATTTATTGTAAATTCATAATCAAAGGAAAAGGAATATTTTAATTAGAATAGGGAAAATGTAAATTTTTTCCATTCAAATTCATGGAGTCTCTTAAAATCAGAGTCTATCAATATTTCATTAAAGCCCTTTGAAGTAGTGTAGAAAAGTACTTTAGAGATCACTTTGTTCATTACTTCATTTTAGAAGTATGGAAACTAAGATCCAGAGAGCTGAACAGTTCAAAATTATAAATTTGGATTTCACCTCCAGAGTGAGTACTTTTTGTTTTTGTTTTTCTCCTTCCTTAATACCATGCTACCTCTACCCATTCTTTGAAATTCTGCTAATTTCTGAGTTCCCACCCACAAAGGTAGATTGAGATCTGACAATAAGTGGGAAATTGGACTCTGATGCTTGAGGTCCCTTTCCACCTATAATTCTACACTATTAAAGCTCTATCTCTCAGACAATTTCTTTTCTATGACTCTTGTGGACTCCCCCTTTCTGCTCCTAAATGTGGATATGTTTTCAGTATTTGATAATTGACTTAACTTTTTTTCTTTTTTATATTCTATCTCTCAAAAGAACTCATATGCCCTCAAAGATTTAGCTCCTCTACCTACAAGATTGCCCAAACCTTCATCTCCAGCTCTGACTTTTTTCCCCCTAATTCTAATACTTTACCTTTAGAGTCCTAGTGGAAAATTTATATTTGAACATCTTAAGATTCAGTATTTGAAAACAAGATTCTTCAAAGTAGCTTCCTACCTAGATTTCTCCAGTTCAATAATAATAGCTAACAATTCAACTAAATTCAAAATCACAAAGATCATAAATTTGAAGCTAGAAAAGACCTTAAGAGATCAAAAGGCCCAACCTCTTTTGCATCTGAGCTTTAAAGAGATTATGTGATTTTGTCTAAAATCACACAAAATAGTCTCAGATGTGTCCATATGAATCCAGATCCTATGAATCTAAAAGATCCAACCACTTTGCAAACTGAGCTTTAAAAGAGATTATGTGATTTGTCTAAAAGTCATACAAATAGTCTCAGATCTGTCATTTTGAATCCAGATCCTATGAATCTAAATTCAATTAAACATCTCACTGCAGCATACTATCTCCCACAGACTCAATTCAACTATATAAACATTAAAATTCTATTAAATATAAGAAAGAAAAATAGACTGTTTTAAGCAGAAGTTGAGTATATGAAGATTAAAAAAAATGACAGTGATTTATCCCCAAATAACTTAAAAACCTAAGAGAAAATGATAAGGTACAGAAGGTAGTTCTTTACTTTTTTTATTGGCATTATATTTTTTTCAGCAACATTAAAATCATCTTTGATCCTTTCCTTTGCTTCTCTTATCGAGGGCATATTCTGTGTCCTGATGATTCTTCTTTTGAAGTATACCCTAAATATTTTTTCTTTTCTTTTAAAAAATCATTCCATTGATTAAAAAAAAATAAAATACCACAGACACTTCTTCCCAATAAATCCTGGTCCCACAGTAGAACTTTCCCTTATAACCAATAAAAACATTTTAGAAAAAACAAACCAACACAGTGACCATATCTGGCAGCAAACACAAACATTTTTGTATCCATGAATTTACTACATATCTACCAAATCAAGAAAAAACCAAGCTTCATTATCAATCTTTGGAAAGATTGATTTGGAAGATTGCATTTAAAGAAAATTTGAGGGGCAGCTAAGTAGTGCACTGGATAGAGCATCAGCCCTAAAGTCAGGAGGACCTGAGTTCAAATTTGATTTCAAACACAAACACTTTCTAGTTGTGTGACCCTGCAAAAGTCACTTAACCCCAAATGCCTCAGCAAAAAGAGAGAAAAAAAGAGGAGAGAGAGAGAGAGAGAGAGAGAGAGAGAGAGAGAGAGAGAGAGAGAGAGATTTGATGAGCATAACTTGATCCAAATCATTGATAAAAATATTAAATGGCATAGGTTCAACATATCCTTTGAATATTACTTCCTCTACTGATTTTGGATCAGTATTTTATCAGAGATGTTTGATATAATGATTTTCACTCCAGTCCTCTGCACGTGGTAAATTCCTTTATTTTAGCTGCCTTTCCATTCCTACTGCTATTTTGTCTAGTCTAATCTAATCTTGTCTAGTTCTTTGTCATTTCACACCTATTCTACTACTAACAATACAGATTTATTCAGTGAAACATTCTTCACAATTTAACTTTGAGGGAGATGATACAAGGATTATTATCCCAATTTTAGAGATAGGAAAACTAAAATGAACAGAGCTAGAAGAACCATGTTTCAAAAAATGAGAATAAAACATTCTTCTCATCTTCTGACAAAAGGTGATGAATTTAAATGCAGAGGGAAATAGTAGTTTTCAGTCATATCTACTATGAGGATTTGATTTATTATACTGTATGTTTAAAATATTTGCTACTTGAAAACATAAAAAACTGTTGTTTTTTTTTTTTCTACAGTAAACATTAGAGATAGGATTCAAACTCAAAGTCTCTCCTGACTTCAAATCTAGGGCTTGGTTGATTATACACTATGCTGTCTTTCAGTGGTATTTGTATCCACAGTATTGAACACATTCTCCTATTTGCAATAAATGGTAATAATAATTCTATAACTTAAAAAAACATTTTCCTTATAATTCTTGGGATAAGTAGTGAAATAATTTATGGAATTATAGAATCTCAGAGTTGAGAAAGACAAGTGATGTTACTCAGAGTTGAAAGAGACAAGTGATGTTACCTATTCCAACACTAATTAGAACACAAAAATTCCTCTATGACCCTACCAACTAGTAATCACCCAGCCTCCATTTGAATATATCTGGAAATTTCATTATCTTAGAAGGCAATTTATTTCACTTGTGGAAAGACTGAATTATTAGGAAAGTTTTTTCTTCCTTAATGTGAGCTTAAGTATTTCCCTTTCATAATTTGTACTTATTGGTCATCATTCTACTCCCCTGGGCCAAACAAAACTAGTCTTTAATCTCCCATGACAAGTCTTTAAATTCTGGGAGGTTGTGATGATCTCTAATCTTCTCTACTCTGGCCAAAACATACCAGGTTCTTTGTATTTATCTTAAATAGCATGAATTCTAGGCCCTGTAATATCCTTTAATAGCCACTCTTCTGAACACTGCCCAGATTAATAATATTCTTCTCAAAATATGTTGCCCAGAACTGAACACAATCTTCCAGTGAAGTTTGATGAGAAAAAAATACAGTGGAACTATCACCTCCATCATTGGGAAATAGAATGAATTACCCATTCCCCCAACACATTTGTTCATTCTTAATCATTCATCTCTTTCTCCTTTTTCTCTGCTCACCATAGACTAAAATGTGTGTTTTATTTGTCTTTTAAAATAAAAACTTTCTTAATAGAAAATTATCTTTTTACTTACCTGTGAAGTACTTGGCTTGCTCATTCCTTCTGATACTATTTATGGAAGGAAGTAAAGGATTTGAAGGAGGAACTCTCCAGTTCCTGAAACATAGATTAAAGATTAGAAAATATTTATGTTATTATTCTATTTTATTGGAAGTGGGGGTATTCAATAGTACTCTTTTATCTTATTTCAAAAGCACATACTCTTGTCTTTCAAATTATTTATACTTGAAGATCACATGCATTTCATTTTCCTTGTAGGCATCCTTGGATTGGTCATAAGGGATTAACCTAAATTTGTGGTAAAATGCAAGAAATACTACAAGTTGCAACTGGATTTTTCAAATCCTCAGGTATTCTCCACCTTCTTAATGATCAAGATCTCGATCCCTATCTTGATCTCTATCCTTAACTCTAAAGTCATTACTTTTGTATGTTCTAAGAATTCTGGTTTTTGTGTTCCTGACTTGGCTTATTGACTCACTATGGTCCTAATTTTGCTTTCTGGTTTTTGTAGTTGCCTTACTTGCAAAATTGATCAAATGTGGTCTGCAGCCTGATTCTGCAAAAAGACACAACTTAAAAAAAAACAAAAACAGTAATGACAAAAAGGCATAGCTTTTTAAAATAAGTGCCCCAAGAAGCAGAGACCTCAGATCTCCTTTCTTTGAGCCCTGTCATGCAGACACAAAGCCAAGCCACAAATAAGAAGTCACATGTGTCATACTGCAAAACACAATTTTGTCATAGAAAAATAAGATTTAAAATTGTATTTATTTTGAAGTAAAGGTAAAATAAAGTTATAGTTCTTTACATTGCGCTTTTTGTTTTATTTTGAACAGCATTTTGAACATTATTTTTCCCCCAGTTACGTGTCAAGAAAATTTTTAGCATTCATTTTTACAATTTGAATTTCAAATTTTTTTTCCTTCCCTCCCTCTCTTTCTTTCTCTCTTCCAAAGATGGCAGGTAGTTTAATATGGTTTATAGATGTGCTGCACGGAAAACATTTCCACATTAGGTACAGCTATAAAAGAATTTTGTTTTCTTGTCAAGTTATAATGAGAAAATTTCACTATATACTCTAACAAATGAGAAGATCTTTCATGACATGCTTTGTTGTGTTTTGTTTAAGCAAAATGACAGATGTGTCAAGGCATCCTTAAACTTTGCTTGAAGGAATTACAGAAACAGAAGCATCAAGGAACCTTTTCAAAAAGTCAAATGTTTTCCTCCTTGCCTCTGGCCAGGTGAATATGGATGACATATGTGACTAAAATAGCAACACTGCCAGAAATATCAGAATCTCTCTTGGTAGACTGATCTAGTGTTTGTTCACGTGTATGCTTAAGAAGTTGTTCTTTGTATCTAATGAAACTCTGTTTTGATGGGATTTGAGCCTATATCCTTTCATGTAATCCTCCATGGAGATGGAGAACAAGTAGTCAATGTTCTTCATTCATACTCATTCATGTGTGTGATTGCTGCTTGACACAATGAGAGAGCAGATTTACTAAATAACAGAGTTAATGATCTTGTACATAAATATGCTTCTATCTGAATAACTAGACCCAACTGGTTTTCTCCACCCCACTCTTGGCTTCTTCTTCAGCTATTTGTAATCTTGTGGGATTCCTTCTGTTTGTTGGGTGATCCATCTATTGTCCATTATTCTTTTTTCAATGACTAGACTCTGTTCAAGATAAACTCATTGTTCTTTCTTTCATTGCATTCTGGATGAACTCTAAATAACCATATGCTTTCCCCATTTAGCTATAGACCATCATCCCAATGCATAATGGATTACTATAGGTAATTTAATATTTTTTGTTCTGTTTTCACAGGCAATGGTGGGTCTCCATTTGTTTCAATAGATTTATCCCTTTAGTTTTTCTCATAGAGCTTAGATTTCCTATAAATCTATTAAATTTTTTGTTAATTTTACCTTCTCTCTAGGTGGCACAGTGGATAGAGCACCAGCCCTGAATTCAGGAGGACCCGAGTTCAAATTTGGTCTCAGACACTTAACACTTCCTATCTGTGTGACCCTGGCAAGTCACTTAACCCCAGCCTCAGGGGAAAATTTTTTTTTTTATCTTCTCTATAGATGTTTTAAATTTTTACAACAACCAAAATTTATGAAGCATGTATTTTATATAGGATGCTAGTCTAGGTACTAGGTAAAAAGATACAGGACACTATCCTCAAGTAGCTAAATTTCTTTAAAATATGCAGATCCAAACTGGATATAGTCTATAAGAATTTACTCTACTATGGAATATAATAGAGGAGTTAGTTTTATAATTTGGTATGTCATGCTTATATCATGCTTATATAGTATAATTGTTTATAGTTCTATTTTTTTTAAGAGTACAAGTTTTACCAAAGATGCAGCATTGAGTACCATATGATGTAAAAAAAAATTCTGAATCCATTCTCTTTCTTTGATACATTCTGGCTCTGTGACTAGATGGTACAATAATAAGCGTGCTAGACCTGGAACCAGAAAAATCTTAAGTTCAAATCTCACTCCAGACTCTTAATAACTATGTGACCCTGTTCAAGCCACTTAACCTCTGTCTATCTCAGTTTTCTTATCTGTAAAATATAAACTGGAACAGAACCTACTTCCCTGGATTGTTGTAAGGATAAAATGAGATAACATTTGTTCGATACTTTTTAAAACTTCAAACCACCAAAAAGAAAAGCTAGCTGCTATAATTTAATCTTTCAACCTTTCAACTGGATTATTCTGAGGATCAAATGAAATAGTATTTATAAAACACTTAGCATAGTGCCTGGAATGTAATGCTTAATAAATGCTTTCTTCCTCCTCTCTTCAATTTCTCCGGGCAAATTTCAAAGATCATAAAGTGTATGGTGATCTGTTTTGGTAGAATTTCTTCACCTGAAATTTATAGATGTTTGACTATTTATTGACACATATTGAGTAAGTACTCCATTTTGGCTTCTGGACCTCTTTTGAAAAAAAATTTTTTTTTTACCTTTGTGTTTACCTAATCCTTTTCTAGCTTATATTCATGCTTACTTTTTGAGTTTTAGTCTATTATAAATTTGCATGTTGATAATGTGATAAAGGCTTCTTTTCTCATCTAGAGAACTGAGTCAAATTTATAATACAAGTCATTCTTCAACTGATAAATGGATAAAGGATATAAACAGGCTGTTTTCAAATAAAGAAATCTATATTGAAATTTATATTTTGAAAAAAATGTTCTAAATCACTATTAGAGAAATGCAAATTAAAATTTTTATAAAACAAATCTATACCTATCAGATTAGCTAAAATGACAGAAAAGAAAAATGAAAAATGCTAGAGGGGATACAGGAAAACTGGGATGCTAACACCATGTTGATCGTATTGTGAATTGATCCAACCATTTTGGAGAGCAATTTGGAACTATGTCCAAAGGGCCCTAAAATTGTGGATACTCTTTGATCCAGCAGTACCACGGCTAGTTTTATATCCCAAAGAGTGAATTAAAAAAAAAGCTTGGGAGGGAAAAACCTACACATATAGAAATATTTATAGCAGAACTTTTGTGGTGCCTAAGAATTAGAAATTGAGGGGGTGCCCATTAATTGGGGAAAGTTGTCATTTATGATTGTGATAATTTTGGTACAGCATGAAAGTTCTGCCAAAAGCAGTAAAGGACATGGTTTGGCAGCAAGAATTTCCTAAGAAATGACTAGAGGAAAAAGGAAGGATAAAAATGAAGAAATGCTTGACATGGATTGAGAAGATGAGATAAGGTGAAGCTTTCCACAAAATTTATGATATGGTAGGAAGTGTTGTTATGTAGTCATTTTTGTCATGTTCAACTCTTTGTGACCCCATTTGGATTTTTTTTTTTGAAGATACTATAGTGGTTTGCTATTTCTTTCTCATTTTACAAATGAGGAAACAGGCATATAGGGTTAACTTGCCCAGATTCACATAGCTAATAAGTGTCTGAGATCCCATTTGAACTCAGGAAGATAAACATCAGGAAGATGAACTCAGGTGGTCTTTAAAAGAGACAAAAAAGCAAAAATAGATATAGGAAAAGGTCTGAGAAGGCAGTGGAGTTATGAGAATGGCTCCATTCAGCAGGAGGCTTGGTTAAAAGATGGTTAGAAACAAATTCTTACCAGGCTATTGACTAAAATACTCAACATTGATGTGTGTAACTGTGAGACTGTGATGCTATTTTTCTTCCACAATGTTCTTTACTGCCCTGAGAAAAAGAGGCTGTATACTGATTGTCTTTGCAGAATAAATAAATGCAAAATGACCACCTCAAACATTAGTGATGTAGAAAACATACATGCTTAGTCATTTTGAAGTCATATGGCAAAGCAAAACAAACACATATGGGTTGTAGAAGTGGGTCATAATGGATTGGAACCAATCCATTTCAGGTTTCATGGTAACCATAACAACATTGCTCCCACAGAACAATTTCATTTTTTAAAACGGGTAAAACTTCTAGTCTAATTCACATTGTTAACTGGAAATTTTTAAATTTCAAAGTTAATTCCTTTGACTCTCTTTAACATTCCCTGAGACAGCTATTAATACATTAAAATGCTTGTTGGTTGATTTATCAGATTTTCTGAACTTTTACTATAAGAAATTCCTGCTTTTTTGCCTCATTTTTATCATCTTCAGAAACTTCTGAAAAATTTTACCTACATCAACATGAGTTTCTTTTCCCTTCTGCCTATTATGTTATTTCCTTGTTTGGTGTATTCCCAAATATAGATGTTTCCTTTAAATCCTGCAGAAGACGGCTTGGTCTTCAACAGTTGAGAAATGAAAGAGACCGCCACACCAGAAGTTGTGTGGTACTAAGGTCTTGTATCCTTGTCACAACATAGCAAAAAATCTATATATCACTTCAGTGTCTGGAGGTAGTTCTCAATATCATGTTCTTAGGGCATCACTTATTTTGTCATAGATGCAGTAATTAAGCTATCCTCACTTATATTTCTACCTTTGAATTTTGAATCCAAGAGCGTAATGCCAATAGGATTTTTCTCTTTTCTCAGTTAAGGTCTTTTATTTGCAAATGTAGAAATAGAGAGATCTTAATTCTCAAAATCATCTAATGAATCTAGCCAGGGTTTAGGGAATGATATGTCTGACAATATGCGCCTTCTTATTCAGATGCAGTGATCAATAGATAAATAAATTAATGTTCATGAACTCTAGAACAGATTGTATGAAATATCCTTATTCAAAAGAGCAGTCCATTATGCCCTTTTAATATTCTTCACTCTGATGATGTTTTTTTTTTTAAGAGTTTATCCTTTCCTTAGTAAGTATTCACAGAACATTTCCATCTCACCTATTTTGAGTTCTACTGTTGTCTTAAGGTCTTTTAAATTTTTTTTTACTTTTTGCATTTTCTTAAAGAAACTTTTCATAGCCCTCACATGCCCCTGCTCTCTAAGGCAGTGTCCAACTTCACAATATTATTTCAAAGATAATTTAAGCCGAGTTGTATATCTGATTATATCTAGATATAATTTGAAGAATAGATGAGATTGCATAGAAATGGGGAGGATTATTCATTTTTATCCTCCAAACTTTATGGATCCTTATACCATGCTTGACAATTTAGCTCTAAAGAGGACCTCGGTGTCCAATACCTTATCTTGCTAGGTAATCTTCAGGAACTTCCTGAGACAATTCAAGTGGAAGTGGATTATTTTTCTGTCATGGCAATAGTAGACTGTTCAGGTTTCACAGGCATATAATGGTAAGATTAGCACAATGGCTCTGTAGCCATAAGTTTGATAGACCGTTTGATGCCTTTCCTCTTCTACTCTTTCCCTCCTTTCTTCATTTCTTCCTTCACTCCTTCCTTTCTTAAATAGTGTTTTTTTTTCTCAAATTACATGTAAAGACAATTTTAAACAGTCATTTAACAATATTTTTGAATTTGATATTCTCTCCCTTCTTCCTCCTTTACCTTTTCCTTAAAATGGTTTGACATAGATTATATATGTGCAATCATATAAAATATATTTACATATTAATTATATTATGAAAAAAACAGATGAAAAGGAAAAAAGCTCAAAAAAAGTAAAAATAGTATGCTTTGATCTATATTCAGACTCCATCAGTTCTTTCTCTGGATATGGACAGTGTTTTCCATCATGGGTCCTTTAGAATTTCCTTGGATCATTGTGTTGTTGCTGGGAGCTAAGTCATTCATAGTATATCATCACATAATGTTGCTATTACAATGGTTTCCTGGTTGTGCCCATTTCACTTTGCATCAATTCATATAAATCTTTCCAGTTTTTTTTCCCAGAAATCTACCTGCTCAGACATTTATTATAGTACAATAGTATTTCATTGCATTCATATTATGCAATTTGTTCAGCCTCTCCTCAACTGATGAACATCCTCTCACTTTCTAATTCTTTGCCTCTACAAAAAGAACTGCTACAAATATTTTTGCATGTAGGTCTTTTCTTCTTATGATGATTTATTTGGAATACAGACCTAGCAATAGTATTGCTGAATCAAAGAGTATGCACAGTTTGAATGCCCTTTGGACATAATTCCAAACTGCTCTCCAAAATGCTTGGATCAGTTTACAACTCCACCAATAATGCATTCATGTTCCAATTTTCCTACAATTTCTCCAACATACAGCATTTTCCTTTTCTGTCATGTTCATCACCAATCTGATTGGTGTAAGGTGGAACCTCAGAATTGTTTTAATGTGTATCTCTCTAATAGTGATTTAGAACACTTTTTCATGACTATATATATATATTTTGATTTCATTTGAAAACCTACCTGTTCATTCCTTTGAACATTTATCAATTGAGAATAATTTGTATTTTTATAAATTTGACTCATGACTCTATGTATTTCCCACACTTTTTTTCAAAGCTTTCCAAACACTGAGCTAGTTCTGTCCATATGTATATTAACCTCATCGTCTATGTAATGATGCCTTGGAGCATATACTGCAAACACAATTGAACTTATTCACAGCCTTGGAGAGTTCTCCATTTATTGGGACTATTGATTCCACATATTGATGGTATGGTGCTGGCTGGTGGAAGACTTCTGGTTTTTTTTTTCTTTTGGTCTTGATTATCAGTTCAAAAAACCAAATTGCTTCCACTTGAATTATCTCAGGAAGATCCTGAAAATTACCTGGCAAGATAAGGTACCAGGACACTGAAGTGCTCTCTAGAATTGAACTGCTAAGCATTTAATTTCTATTGAAGATAGTGCAACTCCAGTGGACTAGCTAGTGGCCCAAAAACCAAATCCACTCACACTTACCCAAAAGACTATTTTATTAATTCACAAAAAGTTCACAAGATGGTCAGAAAAAGCATCTAAAGATACTCTCAAGATATCTCTGAAGAACTTTAGTATTGCCCTGAGACATGGGAAATGCTAGCCCAAGACAGCTCAACCTGGATTTCTGCGTCCAAGAAAGTGCTCTATACTCCATGAGTAAAGCAGAATTGAAGAAGCACCAAAGAAAAATGAATTGTGCAAATCCAGAGCTGCTTCGACTCTAAATGTTCTATTGGACCACTTGAAACTAGTAATGTCATAGCTAAACCCTCACCCCAACATGGTGATGCCATTGGGCTTCTTTGGAAAAAAAAAAAAGGATGAACGACAACAGTAACCACATCATTTTACCATATAGAAGAAATTCAAACGGTCGCCTTCTGTCACTTCTCTGTAGTGTATCTATTTTCTCCTTCAGAACTTTAATATCTCAGTTTTTAAAAGAAATCACAAAGTTTAATTCCTTCCTCCAGCACTTTTGCTCATACATATGTAGATGCTGTGAGACCCAGGGTGCTTCATCGGTTCATGGGATTTATGGAAGGGAGAATCATTCATATTCTGGCCCCGAAGGGGAGAATCTCTCATACTCTTGATTGCCACAAGAATGTGGGCTGGGCTCACACTGTGATCATAACAATTCCTTCCTCTCATGGATATTTATGTGGACAGTCCTTTATAGTTAACAAACTGCTTTCACAATCCATGTTCTCAGTTGATCCTCTAACGATCTGTGAGGGATAACTCCAATATTCTGGAAGTTTTTCTCTTCTATCAAGCTTAAACCTGCCTTTTCCAGTATCCACCCAAAGCTCCTGGTTTTGCCCTCTTTGGTGCCCAACCAGAACAAAATCTAATCCCTCTTCCACATGGCAGCCCTTCAAATACTTGAGTAGAGCCATGTGTCCCCTATAAATCTTCCTTTATTCAGGCGAAACACACCTAGTTTCTTCAACTGCCAAATGGTGTTCACTTGAGACTTTTCCCTAAGCTAATTGCCTTCTTTAGATATTTTCCAGCTTATTAAGGAAGCTAGAAAGGACAATACATATAACATGCCCCTAGAGTCTTTGAGGACAAATGTAGACTCAGGCATTTCTTAGCTATGGGACCTTAAGCAAGTCACTTAAGTGCTGTCTGCCTCCATTTAGTCAACTATGAAATGTGGATAACAATGGCACCTACTTACTAGGATTGTTATGAGGATCAAATAATATAAGTGTAAAATGTTTATAGCACAGTGCCTGGAATATAGTAGGTGTTTAATAAATGCCTATTTCTTTCCTTATTAAGATTCTTCTTAAAATATAGTGTCCAGAATATTCTGTGATCTAAGCAGCACAGAACACAATGGAAGTGTCATTTCCTTATTTCTGAATGTTATGCTTTCATTAATATAGCATATAACATGGTAAGTCTTGACTCTCATGTCACCACCTTGGAGATTCATATAGTGCTTTACAGTGGCAAAAGTCCCCAGGTCTTTTTCAGATGGAACTTCTGAAATATTTCTACTAATTTATATTTGTTAATTTTCTAAACTCAGGTATAAGACTTAATAATCATCTCTATTAAATTTCATCTTAGTTACCAGTTAAGAGGCCTGTGAAAATGCTCTTATGAGCTTTTCTTCCTGTAATCATCTTCATCAAATTATTTTTGTATTTTCTGTTATAATTGGAGAGTATTATTTATGTTGAAGAGAGGAAGGGTTTCAGGATTGAATCAATTAGTCAGCAACTATTTATTATTGTTATATGGGTGACAAGAAGGGATTTTAGGACTAAGCTCAAACAGTCAATTAATCAGCCAGCATTTATGAACGGCCTACTATGTATCAGAACTGTGCTGAGCACTGGGATATAAATGTGAAAGAATAAAACTTCATTCTCTCTCTCTCTCTCTGTGTGTCTCTCTCTCTCTCTCTCTGTCTCTGTCTCTCTCTCTCTGTCTCTGTCTCTCTCTGTCTCTGTCTCTGTCTCTGTCTCTCTGTCTCTGTCTCTCTCTGTCTCTCTCTCTCTCTCTCTCTCTCTCTCTGTCTCTCTCTGTCTCTCTCTGTGTGTCTCTCTCTCTCTCTCTCTCTCTCTCTCTCTCTCTCTCTCTCTCTCTCTCTCTCTCTCTCTCTCTCTCTCTCTCTCTCTTTTTTGCTGAGGCAATTGGGGTTAAGTGACTTGCCTAGGGTCACACAGCCAGGAAGTGTTAAGTGTCTGAGGTTAGATTTGAACTCAGGTCTTCCTGAGCACCAGGGCTGGTGCTCTATTTACTGCGCCACCTAGATGCCCTCTAAAAACCATGCATTCTCAAAAAGCTTACATTTATTCAATGGGGAGACATGGATAAATGAAAGTATATGGAGAATAAATATACACAGAATAAATGCTAAATAAATACGTGGTAGGTAAGAAAGAGATTAACAATGGATTCCTGTAAAAGATGGTGATTAAACTGTATTTTTAAAGAAGTAAGGGATACTGGGAAATAGATATTGGGAAGGAGTCTGTTTCCAACTTGGTTAATGTGAAGGTATTGAAGAGTGATGAGGAGTGCCATGTGTGAGAAACAGAGAGAAAGACCAGCTTGGGCTGGACTTAAGAGAAAATAATATGAAGATAAGATGGACTGGGCCAGGATGTGAAGGGTTTTAGAAACCAAATATTTTGTTGTAAAGACAAAAGAGAGCTACCTCGCCTTTTTAGGAAACACTCATTAACATAGTTCCTCTCAAATGAAAAAAAAAGAAATTTCATGTATTCTTTAACTAAAACAACACTGTAGTATCTGAAGGGAGTAGAATCTTCATAAACCCTTATTATTTTTATTATTATCATATGTTTGCCCAGGAGATAATTCTTTGGAGACTAATTAGAAACAATGATCTTTTTACAGATTGTATTAGGATAGGGTACAAAGCAATGGCAATATTATTCTTCTTTTTTGTATATTTTCATTTACAAATTTCAATATAAACATAACTCCCCCATTTTTTAATGGAGGAATGGACTCCTTCCCAATGTCTACTTCCCAGAAACCATCACTTCTTTAAAGACACAGTTTAATAACCATCTTCTACAGGAATCCATTGCTATCTTCCCTGCCTACCTTGTATTTATTTAACATCTATTCTGTGTATATTTATTCTCCATATACTTTATCTGTACATGTCTCCCCACTGAGTGAAAATTCAAATCATAGTCAACAAAAGCAAGATTAACATAATGAATTCATTCCAACTGAAAGTGACTGCAATGCAATGATTATTTAATGTGAAATATTTAAATGACTAAGAATTTGAGTCATAGTAACTTGAAATTTGTTGTACTTGTTTGTCCTTCATTCTCAAAAAGGACCATAATATTAGGGAAATGGTTCCATGATATGCAAATAAATTGGATTTAAGTGAGGAAGAATTTTATAAAATCACCAGTCTCACTTTCTCCTCTGGAGCCATCTGGATCCAGTGGCAAGATATGGATCAGGAAGACTGGAGATGGTCCTGAATGCAGTAAGATACTTTAGACCTTTTTAAGCTAAGATCTTTAAGAGGTCTTAGTGTATTTGAGACTATGCTCATTTAGTGATTAAGGTTGGGTAAGAAATAAGGCAGAGAATGACCTCTTTTACCTAGATCAAAAAAATTCAATTCAGGAGGAGAATATCTTCAGGATTTCTGACCAAAACAAGAAAAAAAAATTCTATTAGCATTCGCTCTGAGCTAATCAGAAGGCAGAAAGGGAGGAAGGGAGGAGGGAGAGAGGGAGGAAGGAAGGAAGGGAAGAAAGAAAGGAAGAAAGGAAGGGAAGGAAGGGAGGGAAGAAGGGAGGAAGAGAGGGATAATAAGAGGGAGAAAAGGAGGTAAGGAGGGAGAAAAGAGGGAGAGAAGGAGGCAAGGGAGAAGAAAATGAGGAAGAGAAGGAAGAAAGGAAGAAGAAAAAAAGGAAGGAGAGAAGGAAAGAAGGAAGGAAGGAAGGGAAGAAGACAGGAAGGGAAGGAGAGAGGAAGGAAGGAGAGAAGGAAAGAAGGAAGGAAGGAAGGGAAGAAGACAGCAAGGGAAGGAGAGAGGAAGGAAGGAAGGAAGGGAAAGAAGGAAGAAAGAAAAGAGCTATGTTGCTCAACTGGTCAGTTCCAATTGGGTCCCAAGATTTAGAGCTAATAGGATCCTCAGACCATGTAATCCAAACCTCTCATTTTAAGGTTGGTCAAAGTGTCACCACCCAGAGAAGTGATCTAACTTGTCCAAAGTCATGCAGTTAGTAGGTATTGGGGACAGGATTTGAATCCATTTCCTGATTCCAAAATATTGACCTTTCCATTGTACCAATTTACCTTTTAAAGAAAATATTGGAAATCACTTTTGGTTTTCATTTATTCATCCGATGAATATTAAGTGACTAATATGAACATGATATTGTGAAACAAACACAAGGATCTAAAAGACACAAGATTTTCAATGTATAGCAGTGGGAAGACCTGTACACAAGTAATTATAATATAATTAGGTAAAAGAATGGTATGAATAAAATAAGAGTAGCTTAAAGGCAAGAGGTCATTTAACTATCATCAAGGTATCAGAAAACTGAAAGGGATCAATGAGATCTAATCCAACTCACTTATTTGACAGACAAGAAAAAAAAAAAAGGGAGGCACAGAGAAGGGAAATACCTTGCGCAGGTTTGCACAGATGGTCCGTTGTAAGTCAAATCTTGACACAGGTATGATCTTCCACCATACACAGTTGGTGTAGATTCAGGAGACAGATGAGTTCTGTCTTCCTGTTGCTTGCTGTGTTTTAATGAATATAAAGTGTGTAAAATCAAAGTCAAAAAATTTTTCCACATAAGGTATAACATGCACCATAATATCCGTTATATTTCTCAAGTCTGTTTGTTTTGGTAAGAATTCTATATTGTTTCCCAGGTGAAGGAATTTGGAATTCTCTCAAGTCGGTTGACCTTGATTCCAGCATATTCTGGATATCCATTCATATTTTCTTATGTTATGTGAGTTTTGTGACTATCTCGCCAGAAATCCTTTATTGATATCTACTAAAGTACTTGAAGGGCCTTCCTGTGCTTCTTCTCATATTTCATGAATAGCATAATAAATAGTAAGTCTATCCATCTGCAATCCCACACTCTCACCACATAACTAACCACCCACTTTACATGTTGGTGACTGTATACTTTTGTGTTTCTTCTTAGATAGCAGTCATTGTTGACAATATGCTGTGACCATGCATACTTCTACTGCCCTTTGGAGCCTTCAGATTTTGATTCCTCTGAGATCTGTTGCATTCCATGTAGCACCAATAAGAAAATACTGGTTTTTAAAAATAAAAACTTTCGTAGTAGACAGTAGATTGGGATTACAAAAAGCATAGCATCATTTCCTAAATACAACGCAGGTCAGTCTTTGTTTAAAATAAAAGCTCATTGTCCATGTGTACTGGACTGCTTGAGATTTATGATTGAAGAAGTATTTAGAGAATTAAGTTTATCACCTCTTATGGAAATTTATAGCAGTCAGAAGGGAAAGAGAAAAGAAAGAGTGAAGAGATAAAAAAAGCTGTAACCTTTGGGGGGCAAAAGAAACTATTGAATAGGATGAAGATAATTACATTTATCTGATACCTTCTATGTGCAAAGACTATGCTACCAATTATGTTATGTCTCATTTGATCCTCATCACAATTCTGAGGTAGGTGCCATCATTCTCCTCATGTTACAGGTGAGGAAACTGAGGCAAACAGCCATTAAGTGCAAGTGTCTGAGGCTGGATTTGGACTGTGATACTTGCTGCTTCATGTGAGAATTCAATCTGCCTTTTGAATTCTCTGAGGATGTGAGGAGCAAAAAGTTGATAAGAAGGCAAACACCATCTATAATCTAAGTACTAGCTGTACATAGTTATATACAACTATATAATTTATATATATGTGTGTATGTATACATTTCCATGTATATGTGTGGTTTTAGTTTATCACTTTGTAGGCAGCAACTATATGTGCATATACATATGTATATATGTGTATGTTTATATCCACCTGTATATATATACACATATAAATACCTTCCCTATTATAGCATTTTATCTTTGTAGGCAGGAACTGTGTGTGTATATGTGTGTTTATATATGAATAAATACATATATATAGATTGCACATGCACACAGATACATATATATATGATATATAGAGATAGATATCTATTTTTTCAATCAACATAATCTTCCTTCTTTCTTTCCCCTCAAAGTCTACTCATTTTGAAATGAGAAAGAAAAACAAAACCCCTGTTATAAACATGTGTCATTGAAAAAGGAAATTTTGTCAATGGCCATTGCCTAACAAAATTATCTCATTCTGCACTGAGTCTTTGCCTCTATCAAGAGTAGATAGAATAATTAAATAATTATTGATACAGTGGTATGTATATATAATTCATAAATAAATTCATTCTAAATTTATGTGAACTCATAAGTTTTCATTTTTTAATTTTAAAATTTTTATCAAAAGGAATGTAGAATCAAAAAATTATAAGGTGTTAAATTTAGAGGTCTTTAATAATCTTTATATTCTGTTAGCTGAATAGGGGAAAATGGCTAATTAGCAAAATGGTAGTTAAAAAAGGAAGCTACCATATGTCAGATGGGGTGAGCTCCTTCCCTACTGTGTCAATCTCCTCCTATTATTTAACTCCTCCTTCCATCTACTCATCTGTGGGTGCCTTTTGTCTTGGGTTGAATTTGTGGGACTTGTCACAGGCACAAGAATTCCTAGTTATGACTCTGTTTTTGGACCTAAGTAATATCTCAGAGCTGAATTAATGTACTCTTTAAAGTAGGGGAGAATCAAGATTAACTTAATGTAGGCAAAACAGATGTTGGCAACCTCAGAGCCTTTCTGTGGTCACTTTTGTGAGTCAGTGGAAATCTGGGGAGAGAGCCAAATCCTGCTGACCTCCAGGCCACAGTTCTAACCACAAGACTACATGGCTTATTTCATGTAGTAATTAATAAGTATTGTGATGCCCCAGAACAGTGCTCCACACAGAATTAGAGCTTACTCCTGGTAAATGTTTATTGATGATGATGATTGCTAGAACATTATTATATGCTTATAAAGACATGCTGAGAATACAAGTGGTGCAATTATACATCACTTGCACTGTTAGAATTACCATAGATCCATTAATATTAATGTTACTGTATGAAGTTGGAAATGCTTTTCAAATATAAAACAAGATTTTCTGCACTTTGAGTAAGCAATCAACAAAGTGATTATTAGGTATCTAGCACAGCTCATCCAGGGGTGACAGTACATATTTACTCTGAATTCAAGTGAAAGTCGTTCCAAAAATCCAAGTAAGATTCCACTTACAATATTATTTCAGAGAATTTGAGAAAAGATTTTTCACATGCAATTGTGCATGATGTGTGAAAGTATTGCATTTTGACCTGTTTTGGCTTCAAAATATCAGCAGGAAAAAAATGGACAGAGGCAATATTTTACAGGTTTATAATGCAGACATTGCATGAACTTGAGATTTTTAAAAAGACATGTTTTGAATGAACTGCCAAGCATTTGTAGATACCATATCTCACTTGAAGCTCATAGCTGCCTTATGAAGTCCATGAGTATTATTCCCATTTTGAAAGAGAGGAAATGGAACAAGGGTGTGCTAGAACCAGCTTGAACTGATTAATGAGAATGTTAAATTTTCATTGTCAGTGTTACCATTGGAAATCAGTATATGCTAAAAATCAGAGTTGATTAAAACAATCTGATTGTCTAGACTTGAGAAAGTGAGGGAGAAAATATGAATAATATAGATTAAACTTAAAAGTATTTTATGGTTATATTTCTTTTCCAGAGAATTGGTTGTTAAATACTTACCATCACCTTTCTGAAAGAGAGGCTTGGAGAGATTAAGTGAATTCCTCAAGATCAACTAAATGGTGAGTTGTGGATCTTGAACTTTAATCCAAATTGGGTTTGACTTGGACATGGTGCTAAATTTTGTTTTCTCTACAACATCTTGATCAACTATAGTGAATTCTTCAAAATAATTTCATCATGTCAAATAAGTGCTTACTTATTTGAGTGTAAATTTCAAACCAAAAGTGATTTTTTAAAGATCTAGTTAAAAGTCTGCATTTTACACGTAAGCAAACTAAGACCCAGAGAAGTTAATGGTTTGCCTCAGGCCATATAGGTTAAAAAGTGGCTAAGCTGAGATTTGAGCCTGCGTCTGCTGACTGCAGATCCAGCATCATTTCACTCTGCCATGTTGTTTTTTTCAGACGATTGAATATTTCAATGGACCCATGATGTCATCGATGTTAGAATTTCTCTCAATGAATAATGTATAACTTGATATCTTTCTCTGACAGAATAATGTGTACTGAGAAATAAAGTTCTCTTGGCAAAGATGGGATTCTTTGACTTGTTGGGACCAGTGAACTGAAGAGGGATTGATTGATTGAGTGAATTTTAAAGAGATGGCATTTATTGGTTTTTGCTATGCTTATTTCCTTCACCCTGGAGGAAAAACCATTGGGAAAACTGGAACATGAGTGAGTGAGGATGCTGGGTGGATGATTAGCATTTGGGGTTTGAGTCATTGATTTGAGAGAGGTGGCTTCCATGGCTAGTATTTGGACCACGGCTGCAGCCTAATGTAACATCTGAAGACTGTCTGAAATACATTAGTTGTTGCACAATTTTCTCTCAAAAAGAGAGCTGTTAAAGGATGATAATGTGCCTGTCTCTCCTTGTCCCTTCACTGTTTTGGTTTCGGGATGTTAATTCCTGTTCTTTAACTTTTGCTTTTATTTTCTGTTTAATTGGTTTGACTACCAGCATCACATTTAGAATCCATCTATAATGGCTTTTGTTTATTATGTTTGCACATTTGTGAATGAGGGGGCAGCTAAGTGTCATTGTAGGTAAGAAAGCTGGAATTAGAGGAAGAAAGATCTGAGTTCAGATTCAGTTTCAGATATCTATGATTTGTGAACCCTGTGCAAGGTATCTCAAACTCAGTTTCCTCATCTGTTTAATGGGAATATTAATAAACTTTATTGTGATTAAATTAGATAGAGTAATGATTTGCAAATCTTAACAACAATAGCTAGCATTTATTTGATGCTTTAAGGTTTACAAAGTGTTTTATAAATATTTTCTCATTATATCTCATGACAAACTCAAAGAAACATATAATTGTTAGCTTTTAATAGGGAGTCACAAAAAGAGACACAGAGAGGCAGGGTATACATGGAGAAAGACAGGATGCAGCCATGTTTGGCAGCCAGGTGGTACAGTAGATGAGAGTACCAGTTCTAAAAATCAGGAAGTCTGGGATTTAAATTCAGTTTTAGGCTTTTACTAGCTATATGATGTTGGGCAGGTCACTTAAATTCTGCCAGTATTGGTGTTCTCATTTGCAAAATGAGCATAACAAAACACCTATCTCCCAGGGTGGTGTGAGATAATATTTACAAAGTGCTTTGCAAATCCTTTACTCTGTAGGCACTAGCTATTATTGTTGTTGCTGTTGTTGGAAGAGTTCTCAGCTGGGGGCTTCCGAGTTGTATGAGAGAATCTTTTGAGTGTTATATTTTAGAAAACTTCCTGAATGTAATAAGAAACCACTTAATCCAGACCTCCCAGTTCTCCCTGGCATAACTGAACTAAAACAGTGATTTGGGGGGAAGGAAAGGAAGACCTGGGAAGCAGAAGGATTTTCCTCAGTTAACTGCTGGCAATTTTAATCTCATCTTTCTATCCTGGCAGAATCACTTGCTCCAAATGATCCTGAGTAAGAAAGAGAGTGAAGGGCATTGACTAAAAAAGAAAGTTGTTCCTAATGAGGAAGAAAAAAGCCTGGAAAGTGTGGCTCTGCCCCCTTGATCATGGGGGGCTCATTAAACAGGAATAGTTTTCTGTCAAGCTAATTATTTATCCCCAGTCATAGTTACAAATGAGTGTTATAAAAAGCCTTTTTAAAATGTCTGTTATGTGCCAGGTACTGTCAGATGATGGGATTACAAAGAAAAAAATGAGAGTTTTTGCCCTTGAGGAATTTATTTTCTTTTATAAAAAAACAAACAGATATTTATTGATATTTTTTGTTTTTACATAATCAATATTTCCCCCTTCCTCTTTTTTTCTCCCAGGGATCCCTTGTAGCAAATTATTTTTTAAAGAAAAGAAATGAGAAAAAATCAGCAAAACTAATATGTTAAAAAAAAATTCCTGAAATTATATGCTGTATTCTACAGTCCTGGCCTGCTCCCCACCTCACACCCTACCCTTCAATCTCTGTAAAGGAGAAAAAGAGATATTTTCTCATATCTCTTCTTGGGATCAAGCTAATTTTGTTTTTGCTTGTTTGTTTTTGCAACATTCTTCTTTGTTTTGTGGCTCTCTCCATTTTGCATTGTATATTGTGTATTACATTGTATATATTGTTTTTCTGATTTTGCTTATTTTATTTTGCATCAGTTCATATCAATTTTTTCATACTTCTCTGTATTCATCATATCTTCTATGTTTGACAGTACAGAAATATTCTATTATATTCCCAACTTATTTAGCTATTCTCCAACTGATGAAATTGTTTCCATTTCTTTGCTACCATTAAAAAAAATGTTCTAATGATTTTCTTTTTGACAACAATCTCTTAGGGATATATGCCTGGGAGTAAACTCTGTATCAAAGGTAGGAACAATTTTAACACATTATTAGCATCATTTCAAATTGCTTTCCAGAATGGTTATCTTAATTCATGGAAGAACTTATACTTTTATGGGAGAAGACTGTGCATTAGGGAGATAGGTGGCCAGAAAGGGTGTTTTTGTCTTGAGAGGCAAAGAAAATAAAAAGAGGGGGTAGAACAGATGCTATCATGCCCTTTCTAGGTATATTGTAGGATTGATTTGATTACTATTCCAAAGGCAAGACATGGAAAGGAGTGGAAAGGTGTTCAACGACAGGGAGAAGTTTCAAGATGAATGGTATTACTTAGTAAAGGAGGAAGTCAAGGTCTCTGAGCCAGACTGGTGATGAGCCAATTGAAGATATTAGGGCAGATGGAAAGATGCCTAAAGATGTTCAAGGTGGATGGAGGTGAAGCAACTGAGATGGGAGATCAGGAAAACCTTCATATTGTCTGTGGAATTCAATTGGAGTTTGCAAGAGAACTAGAAAATCTAAAAGGGAGACGGTGGGAAGTATATATGCCAGGCATGGGGGACAGACAGTTTGTGCAAAAGCAGGAAGACTGCAGAAGACTACTGTGTCTAAAATATTCATTTCTGAGTTACCTCTGCTCTATTAAAGAGCCTCTCTGGATTTAGGTAGAATTCCTTTCAGGAGATAACTATGTAGATTGTCATTGAGCTGGGACTCAGTAATTTTTCCATTTTGTTTCAACCAGCTAGAGCCTGTATTTCACTGGCACAGTTTTTGAGAACCTAGAGTTATGTCTGTGTTATGGTGGGGTGTCAGAGTAGGGACTTGTTGAAGAGAATTCATGTGGGGCAGCTCCATGTGATGGCTATTCCTAGCCATGGACCTATAATTTCCTGAGTGCTAAGTGACATAGCAAACATGTCAAAATACATATTTGTGAATTAGACATGTAAATAACGACAATAACTTACTTGTATATAACAGTATTAAGGTTTGCAAAGTGTTTTGCATGCAGTATTTCATTTTATTCTTGCTACAACCTGGTAGCTATTCTTTTTCCCATTTAACAGATAGGATCCCTGAGACTCAGACTTAAGCAGTTTATCCAAAGTCACACAGCTAATATGTATCTGGGACCTAGCTTGTTTTTTGTTGTTATTGTTGCTGTTTTTATTATACTATCCTTCCTCTAAAATGCAAATAAACATTTAAACAAAGACTATACAAAATGCTTAGACAAATGTCTCAATCTTATTTTACTAATTTTCTTTTCTCTACATTCCCCAATCCTCATTCTGATACATATGATCCATGTAATCTCAGCAAGTCACTTAATCTCCCATAGACATAGTCTTTTTATCAATAAAATGAAGAGATTAGGCTCCCTTCCAGTCTTAGATTTATGATCTGATGATCCTTCATGATCAGGGACTAGAGAAAGGAAGGAGGAAGAAGAACAGAAGACCAGAAAATAATAAAAATAAAATTTTAAAAAATAGAAGAGAAAGAGAGAGAGAGAGAGAGAGAGAGAGAAAGAGAGAGAGAGAGAGAGAGAGACGGAAAGGGGATAAAGTTTAGGGACAAGGTAAAATAAGTTGGTAAAGAAATAAATAATAGTGGTTGCTAGATGGTGCAGTGGATAGAGCACCAGCCTTGAAGTCAGGAGGACCCGAGTTCAAATCTGATCTCAGACACTTAACACTTCCTGGCTGTGTGACCCTGGGCAAGTCACTTAACCCTAATTGCCTCAGCAAAAACAAACAAACAAACAAACAAAGAATAGCAGTGACTATAGAGATGATGAAGTATATGCATGGGATGGTAAAATGGGTCAAGTCTCTTTTGTTGACAAATGCTGTTCAGAGTCTCATGCTTTGATGCTTCCTACTCTCTCTTCTTTTTTACATTTCATTATTCTTTGGCTTTATTGGGTTCTCAGCTGGAATGCTGAACCAGATTGACGTGTCTGCAAGATTGCCCAGTCCTTAACAGCCCAGCAAGTGCTGCCTCAGTGGGAGTTCAGGGAGGCAGAATCTTCTTGTAGCCAAGGTCCTTCCACCTCATCTCACCTCAGAGGGCTGAGCCACCTGGCTCTGCTGCATCCTCACGGCAACATATTTCTGACAGCAGCAAACCTGCTAATGAAACTGCTGCCCCAATTGAGAATCCCAGCTGGAGCTTGCTAAAAGCAGGTCTAGCACCACACTGGAATACTAATAGCTTGAACCACCATGCTGACTGACCCAGACACCTCCCTCCTTCCCACAATTGGGCCAGTTGGCTTGTCTGTGGCAGAAAACAAAAATGAGGAAGAGGAAGGAAGAAAAAAAACCACAGGGAAAGATTGTGACCCTCTCCTTTTTTTGTCAGTGCTTATTACACTGCCACTATCTCTGCCTCCTCATTTTACCCCACAATTTGGCTTAGCCTATGAGGCTGGTACCTCAGCTTCCTAAAGATGAACCTCAAATTTTGTGAGTTTCCATCTAATTTTTCTCCCTCCCTGATAGACTCAGCTCATGGAACTGAGGCCAGCTTTTTGGAACATCAATTGGGCACATGATTCAAAGATTAGATCTTCAGAGAAAGGTTATACAATAAAAATAATTTCAGCCTTTCCTTGTCTCATGGAATTAAAAGGGGCCATCTCAGCTATGGCCCTTGCTGTCAGACAAGAGTTGAGCATACCCAGACTCCTCAGGCTTATTTTTGGATGTCTAAAAACTGCTATAACAAAGCAAAACTATACAACTTTTGTATTTCAAAACCTTCCCAGCCTGGAAGTTCTTTTTCCAAACTAAACTTGCTTCTAGTTATTCTTTTTTCTGAATTTGGGAGAGAATAAATGGTCCCATGCTCTGGAGAGGGATTCCTTCACCTACCTGAGGACTGTCTCTCTTATTTAGCCCCTTTGCTTCCAAAGGGTTTTTGAAATAGGAAAAAGGGGGAAAGACATAACAAACATGCAGACATGCAGGAGGAAAAAAGAACAGTCTTGGATTTAGGAGGTCTGAGTTCAAATCTTGCTGAGAAATTAGCTATGCAAACCTGATCAGACATAACCTCTCTGAGTTAGTTTTCTTGTGATCAGACTCTGATAATTTTACCCATTAATCTTGCTTCTTTTCGAGAACCAGGTCTCTATGACACTTCCTGCAGTCTCCTCATCAGATCCCCACCCTTTACTAACCTGTTAGAATGTAAGCTCCTTGAGGGCAGCGTCTCTTTTGTTTGCTTTCATTTATATTTTCTAGACTTAGCATAATGCCAGGTAAATAGTAAGCACTCAAACTCTTTCTCTATTTTTCTATCTTCGTCTGATTATTTCTGCCTTTATCTTTGCCTATCTGTCTCCATTTCTGTCTTTCTGTTTGCCATCTTCCCCTTCCTTTTTCTCTTTGTCTATTTCTTCTGTCTCTGTCTGACTGACTGTCTAATGAGAAGATACAGTCTCCTTAACATGATCACCCTCGCAGAAGCACTACAAGAAAAGTGAATTTTACAGTGCTATAGAAATGGGAGCTGTGCATAAAGAAATGTTTTCCTAAGGTAATATAGCAGCATCACCAAAGGAAAAACATTTTTCTCTTGTCTTTGTATCATGTCATGTGCTCAAAGCCTGGGATATTCATCAATATTGTGCTGAATCTAAGATCAGGGAAAGCAGGTGAGCTTTGGAGATGCAATAAATGCCATTGTTTGTCATCACCTGTAAACCTGCCTCAACTGCTAACTTCATAGGTTTATAGAAAGTGGGAGTGACTTTAGTGATTATTTAGTACAACTCTCTTATTTACAAATGGATAACCAGAGACCCAAGGGAGGGGCAGTTATACAAAGAAACTTGTAGATGAATAAATTGTAGCAAAGAAATTAAGTAGCTGAGACTGGATTTGAACACATTCTCTGATTCCAAATCTCAGGTTGCTGGCACAGGACCTTGCTGGTATTTGTTCTAATTCTCATTAGAGCCAATCTCTTCAAAAGATGGACTATGTTAGTAGGGTCAGCTCCCACACTGGCCAGCAGAAGACAAGGATTCTTGTCCCAGAATCATCATTTACAAATGATGTCACCATAGCTAAGCCACTTAAATTCTCCATCCTTCTGTTTCTTCATCTATAATAGGAGGATAACTCCTTCTTACCATATAATGTATCAATCACAATATTTGTGAAAGTACTTTGAAAATTTGAATCACTAAAGTATTATTTCATGGATGAGAAAGTTGAGAGCAAAAATTATCATGAGATTTGTCTTAAATTACACAATTTGTGGCAAAACTGTAACTGGTAAGCAGGTACCTTGATTCTAAATCCCATGTTCTTTCCAATAATACTACATTTGGTATTGAAGAAAGCAAAGAGCCAAAACTATGACAAATGCAGATTTGGGGGGCATAGCATGGTATAGCATGACAGCTATAATGATCACTATGGGTGTAGTCCCTCTAGGAGGAGTGACATAGGCACCTGTTAAGATTAGGAGGGAAATTGTATTTTCAGAAAGGGATGTAATAACAGGTTCCTGGGAGTAATGGAATAGGGATGATTATTCTCTGTAATGCCAGAGGACATCAAAATCAGAAATATAGGGAGAAGGAAGTTATTCCCCCATCTCACACACACACACACACACACACACACACACACACACACACACACACACACACATACACACATATACCATTTGCCCAATCCTAATTCTAGCTCTGAGAGCTGGAACAGTATCTAAATACCAGGAAATGTCCATCAATGAAACGAATATCAGAACGTCTATTGGAAAGAGGGCAGGTGTTCTTTCTTTTGACCACTTGCCTTATCTAGTATGGCATGAGTACCACTCAGAACTTAGGAAGCTGCTTATAGCATGGGTATCTTTCTAACTGGCAAGCCTAGGACTCTACATATGGAGGAGCTGCATTCTAACTGAGGGTTTTGTCCTTTGGAAAGAAAGGAGAAATGAAGCTCGTATCAACTGCCAGTAAAGACTTGGGTAAACTCCAACCCAAACCACATTCAGTGAGGCGGTCTAAGAAGACAATGGGGAGCCTCTTTTTGCTGAGAACACCATGAATATGCATGTGGTGTAGACTGGGAGATTTACCCCTCTCCCTTTCCCTCCCAGTTTTGGACATTTGCCACTTTCTTTCTTACTCTATTTCATTGCTCCTTCAAAAAATAAATCATAGAATCATATAAGCAGCCCCCTCATTTTGTGAATGAGAAAAGCACAGAGAGATTAAGCTGGTCACACAATGAGTCAATGACAGAACCAGAGACAATGGAGTTAACTTGGAAAGAACTTTATATTTAGAAGTTATAAGATTTGAATTCTATCTTTTATTTGCTATTTATTACAACTAATTTCTTCATTTATGAAATGAAAAGGCTCAACTAGATGACCTGTAAGTTTCCCTATAATTCTAAATCTATAATTCTATGATAAGAAGCTAACTCAACCTTTAATCAAGAACTTCTCCACATTCTCCTATTATAATATTCAATTTCTCCCTGTATCCTTCTCTTCTTCATATATATGATTTTGTTTCTCTAATAATTAAGAAAAATAGCAACAACAAATTTTCCTCTATTCTTCTGCCATATTTAGCTATCATGCCATCTCATCTTCTCTTCACTTGAAAATATTTTTAGACCTGAGGTTTCCACTTCCTCTTTAGCCATTATTTCTTGTTTTCTGGCTTCTGCTCCCACTGTTAATATAACTACTTCCTCCAAGCTCACTAATGACTTCCTAATCATCCAACTCAATGACTTCTTCCCATGTTCATCCTCTTCTCTGCAGCTTAGAATACAGTTAACTCCTCTTTCCTGCTGATTAGTCTCCACTAGTTTCAGAGAATCTCTGCTCTTTGGGCTATCTCCTGTATAACTGTGTGTACTATTTCTTTCACCAGCCTCTTCTGTCCTTCCAGACATCTTGTTCATCCTCTTGACAGCCTTATTCAGGAGAAAGTGAAAAAACTCTCATTTATTGGACCTCCTGTGGTAAACACCGACAAGATAGGTCAGCATAAAGGAATAGAGAGCTCCACCCTTGGAGATCATTCACAGGCAGGTAAGGAGCAAGCATTTATTAAGTGCTTCTTGTTGTTATTCAACCATTCAATCATATGTGACTCCATAGTTCATACTATCCACTGGGCTTTCTTAGCAGGTAGTGGAGTGGTTAAGGCAAACAGAGGTTTAAGTGTTTATTATATACCAAGTATTGTGCTTAGTGCTAAAGATGTAAAGAAAGGCAAAGTCAGTTCTAATCCTCAAGGAATTCACATTCTACTGAGAGAGAAAACATGTAAATAATTAGTTACACATAAAATATATACAGAGTAGATGGAGGGTAATCTCAAGGAAAGATATTACTACTAGCATCAGGTAAAGACAAGAAAAGATTTTCTGCAGAGGATGAGATTTGATCTGAGTCTTAAAGGAAGCTCAGGAAGCCAGAAGGCAGAGGTGTGGAGGAAACTCATTCTAGGCATTTGGGGAGAGGGGAACAGGGAAAGAGAGGGGCACCAGGGAAAAGTCACTGAGTTGGATATCATTGTCAAGTAGGAACAAGAAGGCCAACGACCTCAAGTATGAGGGAAAGGCCTGAGGCTGGTATCCCATTTGTTCACATTGCTAAGTATGGCACTTAGATCCTTTAGTAGTCAACATTAGGAGGCTTTCTTTGCCCCCAAACAGAAAGCTTTTAAACAAAGGCACTTTATCATTTAGCTTGGATAGGCCTGATCTTATTTGCCTTTATAGAAAGACCATCTATCTGATCAGCGTATGGAAAGCTGCTGACCTTCAGCACCGGGGGTCAATCATGTATTGGGATCGGTTTTTACTTTTCAGGGTTAGGCTATGACTCCTGCCACAATTGAAAAGATAATTAGGAGCCAACTATAAAGGGACATCTACTTTACTTATCCCATGCTTTTATGCCTGGACATATTCCTAATGAGGAATGAAAGTTAATTCAAAGTAAAGAGATAGGACACTCTATCTCTTTACTTTGAATTAACTTTCATTCCTCATTGGTCCAAGTCAAATACCACCTCCTCCAAGAAGCCTTCTATAATCTCTTCAGTCCAATAATGAACTTCCTCATTCTGATATCTGTCATCATATTTTTACTTTTCTAATTTATTTATTTTGTAGTATAGTTCTTTTTATAAGTATTATTTATCCTTAAAAGACTATAAGCTACACACAGATAGGTACATTCCCTAGCAAAGTGATCTCTACTCAGTAGGAATTTAATTGTTTTCCAAATGGTCTCAGATTGTTTTTTTTATTAATTTTTTTCTGAGACAATTGGGATTAGTGACTCGCCTAGGGTCACACAGCTAGTAAGTGTCAAGTTTCTGAGACTGGATTTGAACTCAGGTCTCCAGATCCAGTGCTTTATCCAATGTGCCACCTAGCTGCTTCTTAAATTGTTTTGAAAAAGAAGCAAAACATTTCATCTCTGGGGTCAGAAAAATAGCAGTTACTCTCAATATAGCTCCAATGAAGGTGCCTACTTCCTCTCATTCTAAAATTAGTTATAGACAGTCTATAAAAGCAAAGAGAAGCAAAAGCTCAGAGCCAATTCATTCTGCAATCCATGCATTGGGAAAAGTTCTAATTCATTAAAAATTAAGACTCAAAGAAGCTTGACTAATTAAATTAGTCAGTCATTCTTCATCTTGGACATTACTTCTCTACCACAACAGTTTTCAATTTGGATTGAAATATATTTTGGAATCATATAATCCTTAAACCTAAAAGAAGTCCTTTGACTTACTGAGAACCATCTCAGAAAGATGAGAGAAAATATATTTCATGAGCTAGGGAAGAAACTCTATATTCTCATTTGTTAAACCTCACTCCAATGTCCCCTGAAGGACAGACATGAATAGGTAGAGATGGGTATTAGAATGCTGGAAATGGAAAGAACCTTAGAGACCACATCCCCTATTTTAATAGATGGGAAAACTGAAATTCAGAAAGGCAGAGTGACATACCCAATGTCACCCAACAAATAGGAAGGAGAGTTAGAACTAGAATTCAGGTGTCCTAACTTCCAATCCAATGCTGCTCCAATTATACTGCTCCAATAAAATGAGAATTAGGGGAAATGTGCCTATTGTAAAATACTAATGCCACTTCAACAAAAAGGAATAATTGGAAATACAAAATATGATCTTAGCAAAGTAAGGGGACAGTTAGGTAATAGACTTCTGTTTCTACGTTCAAATGCCTGTTTTCAGAAATGATAAATTAAGACTCCAATGTCAAACAAATAGCATTCTAGATGCATAATTCAGTTAGCCAAATAGCATTTATTAAGGCTTACTACATGCCAGACACTGCTAAGAACTAGGGGTGAGAAGAAAGGTAGAAATTAGGTCTTTGCCCTCAAGAAACTTACATTCTAATTGGAGAGAAAATGCAAAATAGGCAGGTAGGTGACAAAATGGTTAGAGTTCCAGACCTGGAGTCAGGAAGACTTAGATTCCTGAATTCAAATCTGGTCTCAGCTGCTTACTAGCTGTGTGAGCCTGCGCAAGTCACTTTACCCTGTTTGCCTCAGTTTCCCTATCCATAAAATGAGTTGAAGAAGGAAATGGCAAACCCCTTCAAGTGCTCTGCCAAAAAAAAAAAAAAATCCAAATGGGGTCATGAAGAGTAGAACACAATTGAAACAGCTGAACAAGAGAAAGTCTTACAACATCTGCAACAAACAACCAGATGTTTAATAAATCCTATCTATTTTTTTCCTAACTGCCACTAACTCAACATTGCAGAGAGATCAGAGGATATTATACACATTGAATGATTTCTTTTGTCCTAGCCACAATGTTCTACACTTTTTTTTTTATTCCTGTTGAAATATTGGTGGGGAAAAATGGCAAGATGTTGACAAGTTCAGCCAGAGGACAGTAGAATCAAATTCTCAATTTCTCATTTCACTGCAATAGTAGAAAAGGCAAATGCTTCCTGAGTGTAGTATCAAGATGAAAGACCTGCTGCTTCTCAGCTTCAATCTGGTCCTTCCTTCCTTGACCCCCTCATCTGATGCTCAAAATTCACCAGAATGAAAAGCTTGATCTGAGGCTTTGATTCCTATTTACATTCATGTATCCTTTGGATATTTAATATATTACATTAAACCTAAAAGAAAACTTAATAAAATTATAAAACTTATTTGTAAGATTATATATGAAACATATAAATTAAAACACAACTTAAATTATAAATTTTAATTTATAAAAATTATAAAATATTTAAACTAAAACAAAACTCAAACAGAAACTGGGGTTACTGCACCACACATAAGGATTCCTGTGACTGAATATTCACTTAGTTTTTAAAATGTAACATGATAGTATAGTATAAATCTTTTTTTGTTCTTGCTCACCTCTATAATCAATTAATATATATCTTTCCATTTCTTTTTGAAATCATCTCTTTTGAAGATCTGATAAAGAATGAAATGATCAGAACCAAAAGAACAATGTATATGAAAATAATACCACTATAAAGACAGCTTTGAAATTTATAAGAACGCTGATCAATGTAATGAGCATCCAAGATTCCAGACCACTGATGATAAAATATTCCAAGATGGAAGGGGAAAAATAGATTTCATTTTATTTTTTCAATTTTAATTTTAAAAAGAACCTCTCCTCTAGATGTTCTTTAAAGTGCTTTCCAGGTTTATTTATCGTTTTTTTTTTTCCCTATGAAATTTTAAGTAACTAACTTTCAGTCAATAATGTTAAGTTTTAAATTTTGTTTATTGCATGTGCATTTTGTTATTTATTTCATATATAATTTCATCTATAATTTAAGTTTTGTTTTAGTTTAAATGCTTTTTTATATTCACATATTATATAAACTAAAATATAAATTTAAATATTGTTTTGGTTTAATTGTAAGTTTCATAAATGTATATATTTTATAAATTAAAATTTATAATTTAAGTTGTGTTTTATTATGTTATAATTTTATATATTTCATATATAATTTTACAAATATTTTTCATTTTAATTTTTTATTTAGCATAAGTTTTATAATTTTATTAAAATTTATCTATACATATATACACTATTGGAAATAAATAGTATTTATTTTTGACTGATTTTTTGGATGTGTTTTCCTGTGATGCACTGAAGAATGAATGTCTGTTGCTATTCTTCAATTATTCTGGTCTTTTTGATTTACAAGTCTCCAGGCAAATATATATTCACCAGCATTTCTAAGATTTGCTCTATCACTGGCCAAGAACCAATTATTTCTATATATTGTCTTTTAAACTAGCTATTCACTTCCAAAACCTAATTTTCTTTCATATTCCTTATTTTCTGTTGGCAGCAAAAAACACCATTTGATCTCCCAAATAAATTCCTTGACTAGTTAAGGCTACCTCTGAGCAAAATTATGAGGTGAAGTTATCTTCAGCCTCCCTCTCCCCTTTTTTTGTGTCCTCTCTTATTCATTGTATTTCTTAATTGCACACCACCAACTAGTATCCCCATCCTATCTTTTTATATTTTTATTTATTTTGTTAAATATTTCCCAATTACATTTTAATCTGATT
>NC_133617.1:690758580-690798580 GCF_048593235.1 Sminthopsis crassicaudata | reverse complement strand
CTCCAGAAAGTTGGGGGTCTTGTTTAATTCCTAAAGAGTTTATCAAATATTTACAAAGGATCATATCTTGGGAAGACTGATTTCATGTTTGGGTATCCACTGCTGCATTCCCTTTAGATAATATTAATGAGAAATCTTTTGCCATTTTCTCACCAGTCCCCTAGTGTTCTTTAATTATATATGTGTTCTTTAGATTGTTCCTTTCCTCTTCCATCCTTATCTCTCTCCATTTCAAATCCAATGACTTTTTCCCCCAGGGTTTATTCTCCTTGAATTCAGAACCCTACTTCCTTCTTGAAACTTTGTTTTCTTGGATTTCTATAAAATGCATTCTTCATTGATAGGTCCTCTTCCTTCTTCCCTAGCCCCTAAATATAAGACACTCCTCAACTTCTGGTCTTCCAAGATATTTTACTTATTTCTATACGTATGATTTCCTAATCTCTCTGGCTGTGATATCTTCTGAATTCCACTCTGCATTTCAAACCCAGCTCAGAGTACTTAATTGTCCCTTAAATTAAATGTGAAAATTGAACTATCTTCTCCCAAACACTTCCTATGACACCTCAATTCTCCTTCTGACTTCTTTATTACTTTTGATGGAATTATACTTTCATTATCACTTAGGGTCAAAGTGTTACCTTTATCTTCTTCCTTACTTATAAAGTATAGTCAGTTATTAAATCCAGTGCATTCTTTGTTGAAATACCTCTATCATCTGCCCCCAGGTTTTCTTCCCCACTACCATAAACCTTTAATCTTTAATTATTGACATAGCTTCATAACTGGTTTTCTCTCAATTTTCCCCCCTAACTAATGAATCATGAGGATCATCATTAAAGTAATCTTTCCATAGTAAGTTTTAATTCATTTATCTGCTGCAAATCTTCAATGGTTTCCCTATTAATAAAGTACTATCTCCTCATGACTATGAATAAACATAGTCATCTAGAATCTACCCATAACTCATTATTTATTCATCAAATATTCATTTATTTTCTTGGTAATTTAATCATTTTATTAATAAGGGCAAACAGTTATTAATAAAAAGGAGGGTCATGTGGCAATCTCTCTTAGACTAAAGATAATCATGGTAGCAGTTTATATATCTTTCAAAGAGAAGATGTTCCTGAGGGGTGGCAACCAACTCTGATTGGATAACACAATGAAAGGTGAACTATGTTAAAATGAAGGGCTAAAAGTGACATTATGTCACCCTTGGATGGAAAAATATCTCTATACTAGACCACCCACCGATCTATTCAAAGAATGTATATTGCAACCAGTCTGAGAAGAACAAAATAACTTTTGCCAGGCTGGGGTCTTGAACAAGAAAGTTAGTCCAATATCATTATCAGCAATGTCCTTTAAGAGACAGCTTTTAAAATTAGGAATTTGAAAGGAAGGGAGAGCTTTAGATCTCCCCAAGATATAATCTCTTAATAATCATTTCTCTTAGGGCAGCTAGGTAGCACAGTGGATAGAGCACAAGCCCTGAAGTCAGGAGTACTTGGGTTTAAATCTGGCCTCAGACAAGTAACACTTCCTAGCTGTGTGACTCTGGGCAAGTCACTTAACCCCAATTGCCTTAGGAAAAAAAAAGAAAAAGAAAAAAAATCATTTCTCTCATTTCCCCATCTGATTCTATTGAGGGGCGAAGCTATCTTAAAAATCACTAACTGATATGATAAACACTTCATCTAGGATTTCTAATTATGGGACTTAGGAAGGGAGACAATGGAACGGAAGGATGGATAGTACTTTGACAAAATCAAAGAGGGCATCAAATGCTTATTGAGTCCTTACCTTCTATCGAAACCTTCCACTATATCTCTACACCAATTTTATAACTTGGAGAAAAGAGACTATTCCTATACTCATATATGACTTACACTTTGCTCATTCTGTTACTTTCTACCTGGAATATTTCCTCCTATATTCTCACACCTGATGTTATACTTAGCTTTCAGGATCTTGCTGAAATCTCAGCTCTTCCACAAAATCATCTGAAGTGAAAATGATTTCTTTCTCTGAAGTCTTATTTCTGAATACAAAATTCATACCTTTCTTTAGGCATATCACAAACCACCTTATTTTATGCCTATTGCTGTGCATATTGTGTTTCTTTTAAGTCAATTCACTTCACTTCAATTCAATTGTGAGCAGGCATAGGAAGAGGAAGTTAAAGGATGAGGTAAATGTACTTTTTTGTTGTTGTTTTTGTTGAATGATTCCCAGAAGATTTCTTTGGACTGCTTACTGTACCACAAGAAGAAAATAATTCATTTTGCAAGACAATATGGGATCTAAGGGCATGTATCAGCACAGAGAAGTCAGTTACTTAAAAAAAAATTATCACGAGAGCAATTCCAATTTAATATTATTCAATGTTAGATATTGAATGAATATGAGAAATTGTCTAATCTAAACCTCTAAACTTTAGGAGGAAATGGAGTTCCCAAACAAAGTTTTTTCTTTTTTGAATGCAAGAAAGATTTTATTTTAGATTCTTGCAAGAATAGGTGCCTAGATTAGTAGACACATCCTCAAATAAATGAAATGAGTTGGGCAAGAATAAAATAACAACAGATGACAATATGTATATAGCTTTATAAGGTTCCTAAATTATTATATGCAAAATCTTATCTGTCTCTCACAGAAAGCTTTTGGGGAAATGCTGTAGCAAGCTGTCGTCTCTAGAAGCTGCCGGATCACTCTCTGGGAAGAGATCTGCTGTGTCTACTCAAATCTCTCAGACAGATTCTTCTTCCTGTAGTGAACCGTTGTCTCCAGGCAGTTGCTGTTAACTCTTGTCCAGAGAAGTGACTTCCCTTCCTGCAGAGAGCCCCGTCAGGCCTGATGTAATGCAGAGACCCTCTTCTTGAATCCTGGCTCTGAATCTCCTCCAGCTCTTATCCTTCTCCAGGCAGACTCACTCTCCAGGCCCACTGTTCTCTCTTTTATTCTCCCAGAGAATGGGCGTGGGATAATGCAAGGGCTTCTGGGAAGAACCACCTCAGCCAATGAGCCTGCTCCTTCCATCAAGTCAACCTGAGTTCTCACCTTGTAATTGTCCAACCTGAATTCTCACCTTGTCACTATCCAGACAACCTCAGTTCTCACCTAGTAATCCTAACATCTCCCCCTTTCTTTTGATTTAGAACATAGGACAGTCATGATCTTGAAACATAAATCCATCAATATGGGAAGTATTACACATAATTACATAAATTACATAAGCACATAGTAACATAGTAACATAATACATGCTAGAAGTATATGACAAATAACATAATCAAATAATCATAAATTGAAAATTTATAAATGTCCATAAGTCCATTGTCCATTAGTCTCATCTTGTGTGAGGAAGTCCAATGATTCCTGCTGGTTTTTAAAGTTCTTTAACAGTCTTCTTATTATTCATGCTCTTTCAGTGTCAGATGTTTCTTAGATCTTCTCCTTTATTTTGAGGTCTTTCTCTTTTTCTGTCTCTCTCTGATGGACAAGGCGAATATGACTCGTTGGCACCCATCTGATTCCTTCTCCTGCTGAAGAAATACAAGCAAACCCTCTCCCCCAGGCAGTTAACCTATCTGGTCCCTTCCATTCACCACTTTCTGGATCTCTCCACATCACCTGGCGATTATCTAAGGACAGTGGAGATGCTCTCACTGGACACTGCCCTTCTGGTGGGTTATAAAACCTGTCTGCTGGAGCCAGTGCATCTTTGTCAAAAATTAGAAAATTAATGGTATAGAGAACTAAATTTAGAAGTTCCCTAGGGCTACCTGTGGCTTCCCCTTTCTTTTGTTTTTGGAGGAGTGTCTTAATATCTCTGTTTCTTCTCTCTACTATTGCCTGCCCTTGAGGATTAAAGGGTATGCCCGTGGTATGTAAAATCTTATACTGTGCACAAAAGTGTGTAAAATGTTTGGACGTATATGCAGGTCCATTGTCTGTTTTTATTGCTTGTGGCACACCCATAATTGCAAAAGCTTGTATAAGGAATTCAGTGACCACTCGGGCTGTCTCTTTTGCTGCTGGCATTGCAAATGTGAATCCTGAAAAGGTGTCTACCATGACATGAATAAAAGATAGACGACCAAAAGATTTATAATGGGTCACATCCATTTGCCAGATTTCATTGGGTCTCAAACCACGAGGATTCTTCCCTGGAGGGAGTGTAGGAGCATGGAAAGGAAGACAAGCTGTACAGCTTTTTACTATGCTCCTAGCTTCCTCTCTTGTGATTCCAAATTGTAAACGTAAAGCTCGAGCAGCCTGATGATATTTAGAATGAGATTCTTGTGCTTCCTGAAATAAAGGACTACTGGCTAACATGGTTAGAAGGCTATCTGCCTTTGAATTTCCATCAAAAATGGGACCTGGAAGTCCACTATGTGAGTGGACATGCAAGATATAAATCTTGCCTGGATGTTTTCTCATTTGCTCTTGAAGTTCTTTAAAGAGCTGATAAATATTGGAGGCTGCAAATTTTATTTGGGCTGTGGCAATTCTTTGTACTACACCTATTGAATAGGCTGAATCAGTAATTATATTTACGTCTCCTGGGTAATAAGTAAGAGCTAGCATGATAGCAAATAATTCATTCTGTTGAGTGGATTGAAAAGGAGTCCTGATTACTCTCTTTATGGTTAAATCATGAGAGTATATGGCACAAATATTTTCTTTGGAGGCATCTATAAAGATTGTTGGTCCTTTAAGAGGAACCTTAGAAACCTTTTCTTCAAAAATCCATCGCCAATTATGTAGTAGCCGGGTAATCTTTAATGGAGATCCATGTGCAAAATTTGGAGCGGTGGCCAATAAAATTTGCCATTCTGGGATGGTCTCACAGCATACATTAATTTGTGCGTTAGTATAGAATGTGTATATATTTTCAGGACTTATCCCAGATAATTGTATTACTCTCTTAATAGCCTTTAATAAAATCCTAGCCACAAGCACTGGGTAAGGTGTAAGGCTTTGTTCTGGTTGTGCTGGGAGGTTCACCCACTCAATCACTCTGTCTCCTTGATGAAGGACTGCTGTGGGTGCCTCTTTTGTAGCAAAACCTGATATTTCCAAGGGTTTTTGAGTGACTCTTTCAACCACATTGGATAAAGCCAGTTCAACTTCTCTCAAAGCCTTTTGTGCTTTTTTTGTAAGCTGGCGTGGTGAATTTAAAGCACTGTCTCCCCTTAAAATGTCATATAGAGGTTGTAGTTGATTGGTAGTTAAGCCTAACACTGGACGCATCCATTGGATATCTCCTATTAATTTTTGAAAGTCATTTAAGGTGTTCAACTTCTCTGTTCTTAAAGAAAGCTTTTGTACTGTGAGTGTCTTAGGATATACTTCATATCCTAAATATTGAAAAGGAGCATGTCTTTGAATTTTTTCTGTAGCTATATGCAGTTTATAGTACTTTAATGTTTCCAGGTCCTTTGTAGACATGCCTCTAACATTTGTTCCTCAGGTGCACATCCCAAAATATCATCCATATAATGTAACAATATTACTTTTGGAAAGGCTTTTCTTACTGGAGCAAGAGCAGCTGCAACATACATTTGGCACATAGTAGGGCTGTTTTTCATTCCCTGTGGCAAAACTGTCCATTCATATCTTTTATAAGGCTCGGCCAAATTAACACTAGGCACTGAAAAAGCAAATCTTTTCATATCCTCCTTATCTAGAGGAATAGAATAGAAACAATCCTTAATGTCTATAACCCATAGAGGCCATTCTCTTGGCAACTGAGTAGGAGATGGAAGTCCAGGCTGAAGAGTTCCCATAGTTTCCATCTGTTCATTTACTCTTCTTAGATCAGTTAACATCCTCCATTTTCCAGATTTCTTTTTCACCACAAATACTGGGGAATTCCAAGGACTTAGAGAAGGCCGCAAGTGTCCTTGGTCAAGTTGTTCTTGCACTATGTCTAATAAGGCCTGAATTTTATCACTTCTTAAGGGCCACTGTTCTACCCGCACTGGTGAATCAGTCTTCCACTGAATAGGAACTGGTGAAAGTGCAGGTAGGCCTTCAACAGCAGCCCTGCCTAAAAAGCCGAAGTGCTTATTTGTAATCCTATCTGCTATAAAATGTCTCTTCCCCACAGATTGATGGGGATTTTTTCAACCACAAAAGGAGTAAAAGCTCCTGTTTCTCCTTCAAATACCCATCTCAAAGGCCTAGCACTAACTTCTGCTGCTATTGATCCTCCCACCCCAGACATATAAGTGTCTGCTTTAATCTTTGGCCAGTGACCGGGCCAATTGGCACCTCTAATAACTGTCCGATCTGCACCCGTGTCTACCAATCCTTCAGATGGTATTCCGTTTATATAAATAGTAAGCATAGGTAGGTCAGCTGTCACAGCTGCTGTCCAATATATTCCTGGATTTTGTTCATTGGAGTCAAAATCTAGGCGACTATCACTAGGTTGCTTATTAGGGGTCCGTAACAATAAGCCTGATGCTACTACTTCTCCTGGTTGATAAATCACACGTTGTCTGCCTGTGTTAGTGACTGGGATATTAGATACATTAGATATAGATGTGTTAGTGACTGGGATATTAGATATATTAGATTCTGTTCATTTTTAAAACTTTTCCTTCTCCTACAACTTGCTTGATAGTTTAAGGCTAATTGAACTATGTTGTAGATATAAAATACTTCTGCAGAAATTGAACAAGGCCCATTTTTTGCTTGAAATTCTTTCATTTCATATCCCACTAGCTTCCATTTATCTACATCTATCTTTTCTTCCTCTAAGAACCAAGGGGATGTGCGTCTTAATGCAGCCAAGAGTTTAGCAATCTGTACCCAGGTTACAAGTAAACTCTGCTCCTCAATTATCTTGATTATACTCTCTATAGTACCACTCCTGAATGGGGGTGGAGCTGAGGTTGCTTCTGGGGCTGGAGTTGAGTCGGCTGAGGTCCAGGGATTGAATATAGCTAACATCTGCCCCATTTCAGCTATAAGAGATTCCTGGTTTAGCCCTTAATAAGTTAAGTTCCTTATTTATCTATTAGCACGCTCACTTAATCTTTAACAAAGTTTCCTCGTTACTCACGGTTCTGGGTCAGAGAGACTGAGATCTGGATGGGAGGCTTTTCCACTGGAATCAGGACCGTGTCTGTCCCTGTTCGGGTGCCAAATTGCGAAGGTCTGGTCTAGCTCCTCTTGTCAGGATAAGCAAAAGTCCTTGCCCCACGTTGGGCGCCAATTGTAGCAAGCTGTCGTCTCTAGAAGCTGCCGGATCACTCTCTGGGAAGAGATCTGCTGTGTCTACTCAAATCTCTCAGACAGATTCTTCTTCCTGTAGTGAACCGTTGTCTCCAGGCAGTTGCTGTTAACTCTTGTCCAGAGAAGTGACTTCCCTTCCTGCAGAGAGCCCCGTCAGGCCTGATGTAATGCAGAGACCCTCTTCTTGAATCCTGGCTCTGAATCTCCTCCAGCTCTTATCCTTCTCCAGGCAGACTCACTCTCCAGGCCCACTGTTCTCTCTTTTATTCTCCCAGAGAATGGGCGTGGGATAATGTAAGGGCTTCTGGGAAGAACCACCTCAGCCAATGAGCCTGCTCCTTCCATCAAGTCAACCTGAGTTCTCACCTTGTAATTGTCCAACCTGAATTCTCACCTTGTCACTATCCAGACAACCTCAGTTCTCACCTAGTAATCCTAACAAAATGCAAATATCATTATATTTTTACAAATAAAGAAACTGGCTGGGATTATTTAATGCAACCCAGGACCTGTATTTATTAAATTTTAGAGGTAAGATTTGAACCCAGTCATTTTACACCCTCAAATTCAACATTTTTCACACTTTGAATACCTTGGTTCTATGTCTGAGAATCCAAATCTGATTGCTCTTAGGTCAACATTTTTTTCTACCCGGGTCACAGAATTCTTGTGATCTTCACTTCTCTTATTTCTGTCTATAGCCTCCCAGATGACTTCTATTTTCCTTAATTTTTGATTACTTATTTCTTTTATAATTTACATTTAGATAATTTATAATTTTTAAATGATTGAAAATTATTTTTATTTATAGAGAGGCAATGTGATATGGTTGAAGAATCTAAATATTGGGAAGACTTGGCTTTAAATGTTGCCTCATACTTGACTTTAGGTAAATCACAACCTCTCAAGAAATTCTCTGTCATTTATAGATCAATTACTGTCCTTGCCTTACCTATACCAACAAAATTACATATCTTATCTCTATTTTTATTTGTTGAAGTCTTTCTGGTTTCTCTTCTAGTTGCCAGTGTTTTTTAAAAAAGTAATTTCTCAAATGATTTTGTATTTACTTAATATGTGTAAATATTGTACACTTCTTTCTGTAGAATGTCAGCTCCTTGAAAGCAGGTTTTTTTTTTTTGGTCATTGTTTAGCACAATGTCTTGCACATAGCTGGTACTTAATAAATTCTCATGAAAAGTCAGTTATTTCAAAATTTCTATTATATCTAATTAATATTATTTTTCTTCTCTATCTTAAAAATTAATGACTTCTCTTTAGTGAAATAGAATTATGAAAGACAGTTAATGATATAACAAAATATAAAGATTTCCAGGTCAAGTGTGAGCACCTATGTGTGTGTGTGTATGACACAAACTCTTAGGAATATGCATATAATATGAATATTCTAAGAGTTATTAGATAAAAACCTGACATAAGATCATGCATTGGATAGATTTTCTTTTATGACCTGACCTTTTCCTATACATTCTCCCATCCAAATTCTTAAGATTTTTTTGTAGTTAGTTGTCTCCTGACTCATCTACTTTTAATATCTTAAGGCTATTAATCTTCAGAAATTTCCCACTTGGAAAAAGACTACTGAAAGAGGATATAGTCTTGATAACCTTGTAGTCTAGTAGGTTATATCCTGTTGGAGGAAATAGTGAAACAGACTCTTTTGCCAACTGGTTTTTTCTATTTTATGGAAATACCCTCATCTCTGACTGGGCTTCTTTTCTCACCATAGCAGCAGATAGACCCAATCTGAATGATTTGTAGAACCATAGATTTGTAGAAGAGGACTTCCAAAATCATCTGTTCCAACATTTAATTTTTGCAGATAAACTGAATTCTTGAGAGATTAGATGATTTGTTCAAGATCCAATGAATAGTAAATGATAAGGGGAGTGGAGAGGATTTGAATTCTAGTCCCTAATGCCAAATCCAGTATACACTATATCTTTGAAAGTATATTGACATTTGATGGACTTCAACTTCAATTTCAAAGGTAATACTGTTTAATTTGAGCAAGCAACTTCCTACAGCTTCCTATACCAATCATTATATAATTTCTGCCTGAATAATCAATCAATCAGTAAATATTTATAAATGCCTCTATGGAAGACTGTCAAGAACTGTGCTATGTGCAGGAGATACAAAAAGAGATAAAATGTAGTCCCTATTATCAAGCATCTTACAATCTAATGGACATATTTACAAGCTAATGGATAGGGAACTTGCTTTATACTAAGGCAGCTCTTTCTACCTATAGACAGATTTACTTTTTTTTTTTTTCTTCAGATTTACTTTTTTAGAATTATTTTCCTCTATCAAGCAAAGTTTCTTTTCTGTAGCTATCATCCACTGTTCTTTATTCTGACTTCTAAGGTCAAAATAAACAGGCCCAGGCCCTTTTCTATAAAATGGCCACTGACATACATGGAGGAGAGACAACTTTGAGAAGAGACCATAGAGGACTTCATGTAGTGAATATTATTGCTGCTCATCTCTTCACGATTCCAGTCACAGTTCTTTGCTCTTGCCAAGTTTGTAAATCTCCTCTTTAAATGTGGGGAATAATACTGTAGATGGGATCATACTAGGTCAAAAGGCAGAGAAATTATCTCTTTGCTTGCTTTGGACACTTAGCTTTTGGTAATGCAGCCTAGGATCATCTTAGCATTTTTCTTTGCCAGGTTACTTATTGGCTTATATTAAATAGTCACTCATTATTCCTCTCTCTTCAGTGAAAGTTTTTTTTTTTTTTTTTTTTTTTTTTGTTGTTGTTGTTGTTATGAGAATACCCCCTCATATTTTATACTTATACAATTGATTTTTTGGACATGTGTCAATATTTACATTTATTGCTACTACATTATGTCTATTATATTGCCTGTCAGTCTTTTTTCCTTCTCTTTCTAAACTCTCTTATTTAGTAATCTCATTTACTTCAGTAGATTCAATTAAACTTCTGATCATAGCTCCTGAATCCATATTTAGTGGGAGTTTTCTTCTGAGCCCTAGACGTGCAATTCTAGTTGACAAGTGAACATGTCCACTTGGATGTCTTGCCAACTTCCCATACTCAATGTATCTAAAACTGAACTCATCTTCTTCAAAAAAATCTCTCTTCTCAATTTCCCCATTTCTATTGATGATATTGCTTTTCTTCTAGTCACTCAAGCTCAAATTAAGACTCAAGTAGTATTCTTTACATTCCTATCCATTATATCTAGTTGCCAAATTCTCCCTTTATATAATGTATTTCATCCATTTCTTACATTCCTTTCACACTCTCATTAGTTAGGTAAGGCCCTCCCTCATCATCACTTGCTTGGATTTATTATCATGGCCTCTCAGATGGCTTCTATTCCCCCTAATTTCTCCTTTCTAAGAGCCATCTTTCACAGTGTAAGTAAAATAATCTTTGTTATAAACTAGACTAGTCATATCATCCCTTTACTCAGGAAACTTCAAGGGTTCTCCATTGCTTAAAGGTGAAAATGTAAGTGTTCATCTAGCTTTTAAAGACTTCCACAGTTTGGGTCCAAGCCTACAAAAGGCAGCTGTAGTAGAGAGAATTTGAACATTGAATTTGTTGTCAGACTTAGTTGGCTTAGTTGTCAGACTTAACCTTTCTAGGTCTCAATTTTCTTGTTTGTAAAATAAATATGTTGTAATAATCTCTAAGGTTTATTATAGCTCTAAAATCTCTGATTCTACCTTTGCAGTCTTATTTCATACTGCCTCCTTCCAGTCAAATGAGACCACTGACCTCTTCCTGAGCTTGTCTTACTGGTTTATAAATCCATAAAGTTATTTGTGTCCCCCAAACTCCCTTGTATTGCCATGCCTTGAAATAATGTCCTCTGAAATGCTTTCTGTTGAAATTCTTCTTTCTCTTCAATTTAGAACTAGAAGGGAGACAACTCGGATGCTGCTTCATTCTTGACCGCCCCAACAGAAAGTGCCAACCCCCAGGATAAAGTTATTTGTCCCATCTCAAAATTTTCACATCAGTTAATCTAGATCTTTCCCATACACTGATCCAATTTGCCCTTGTATTATGCTTTTTTGTTCCTCCATCATGAGGCTGTCCTCATGATGGCAAAAATGGTGTCATTTTTCATCCTCTCATTCAAAACACTTAGCAAAGTACTCAACTGCAGTAGTCATTTAAATAATCTTTGTGAAATTGAACTGAACTGGATTGGATTTGAAATAATAAATGACACATACAGATCTTTAAATTTACAAAACATTTTACATAATCTTATTTGATCCTAATTAATTAGAAAGAAGAACAACAATCAACCACAAGTACTAATTAATTCCCTACTATATGCCAAGCACTGGGGTGGATTCTGGGAGCACAAAAAACAAAAAAAATGGAATGATCTTTTCCTTCAGAGAGCTTATAATAAGGGAAGTATCCATGCCTATATAAATATATACAAAATATTTTTGAAGGGAATAGACTTTTGATTACATTGGTATAAGAAAACTGTTTTCCCCAATACAGACTGATATTTGTTTTATTATTTATGGCATTCAAGTATTGCCTAGGACTTTGAGACACTCAGTGATTTGCCTGGAATCATGTTGACATTTTGTGTCAGAAGCAGGTCTTGAATCCAGAACTTCCTAATTAGGAGGCTTTTAGTAAGTCTCCTTTTATTCACTATGTCATGTTGCCTTTCATACAAAATATATATTGAATACTAGATCATTTTATTTGAAAGTCAAAATAGATCTCATGAGTTAAACTTTGAAGGAATCCAAAGATTTTAAGAGGAAAGAGGGAGTTCTTGTTAAGGCAAAAATGGGTGACTTCATTTGTCTCTCTTTAAGGTCCATCTAATTTCTATATAGTCTATCAAAGATAAGAAAATGAGTATACCAGAATTAAATTAGCTCTGTCTCTGTCACTCTTATCTATGTCTCTATTTCTCTCTCTCTTCCCTACTATATCAATATACATCATATTATCTAAAATTAGTTAAAAATCCCTTTTTGTAGATGTAAAAATTCCAACAAGTATATTTTCAAAGGGAACCAAAGGCCAAATTTGTTGGGCATGTATGATTTAGAACTGTAAACTTTCTTTTTCCTTATTTTTTACCTAACAATATTTTATTTTTTCAATAACATGTTAAATTTTCAACATTCATTTTTGTAAGATTTTGAATTTAATTTTTTTTTTATCCCTTCCTCCCCTCTCCCCAAGACAGTAAGCAATCTGATATAGGTTATACATGTACAATCATTTTGAATATATTTCCATATTAGTCTGTAGAGAGCCAGAATTCTGGAGAAGTATACTTGAAACAAGGTGTTAACTCAGTGGAATTGATGAGATAATGGTTTTCTAGTTCACATATATACTTAGTACTTAGTATGGTGATGTAAAGGTTCTCTAGTTCACACATATTCAGAATTCTATAACGATGTAATTATAATAGGGTATTTAAACTGGGGACAAAGTCAGACTCAGAGGGAGACTGGTTGAGACTGTCAGACTGTCAGACTGCTGGAGGAGACTGGGTAAGACTGATATTGGGTCAGATTATGACAGATATAGTCTGTGTAAGAGACAATAAGGACTTTGCACTCTGTTCTTGTCCATTTTCGAGGACAAAACATCTAGCTCCAACATCACATTAGTCATGTTATGAAAGAAAGATCAGAACAAAAGGGAAAAACCATAAGAAGAAATAAAAACACACACGCACACACACACAAATAAGTGGAAATAGTATGTTTTGATCTGCATTCAGAAGTCATAGTTTTTTCTCTGGGTATGAATAGCATCCATTATAAGTCTTTTGGAATTGCCTTAGATGATTGTATTGCTCAGAAGAGAAAACTTTATTATAGTTAATCATCACATAATGTGGCTGTTAATGTGTACAGTGTTCTGGTTGTGCTCACTTCACTTAGCATCAATTCGTGTAAATCTTTCAAGGTTTTTCTGAAATTTGCTTGCTCATTATTTCTTGTAGAATGATAATATTCCATTTACATTCATAAACCATAATTTATTCAGCCATTCTCCAACTGATGAGCATCCACTTAATTTCCAATTTCTTGCCCCTGCAAAAAGAGCTGCTACAAATATTTCTGCACATGATCTCTTTGGGATGCAGATCCAGTAGTGACACTGTGGGATCAAAGGGTTTGCACAGTTCGATAGTCCTTTGGGTATAGTTCCAAACTGCTCTTCAGAATGGCTAGATCAGGAACTGTAAGCTTTCAGATATAAAGTACAAGACAATTATACCTTACTTGTGTGATCATGGCCACCCAATTATTTCACATCTTTGAGCCCTTATTCCTCTATCAGTCAAATGAGGAAATTAAACCACATGGTCTCTAAGGTCTCTTCTAGCTATTGCTTTGTAATTCAATAATTATTCATGCATTTGCTTTGCAAAATACAGATTTGGAATAGTTATTGAAGAAAAGTAGAATTTCTGAAAGTAGCATGTTATCCATCTGATTTGTTTACTCTATTCCAGATCATGTTATTTCCAGAATCAAAGAAGGCTTGAAAAACAAATAATTAAAACAAACAAACAAACAAAAAAAACCCCAAGACAAAACAAACCTCTCATTTTACTAAGGAGACCAAGGCTCAAAGGGATGAGGTAAATTCATTAGTGAAAGAATTCACTTTTCCTGAAGGAGGACTTATGCTAAATCATCTTGCCTCCTGTTGTAGGGCACCTAATTAGAGACATGGCCACACAAGGAACTTTCCTCCTTTGCCACAGGCAGACTAGAGACTAATTTCTGTTGTTGAACTTGAAAATGACACTGTAAAAAAAACAAAAAACAAAAAACCTCTCTCTGACCTCAAGTCCAAGGGGAGAGGTTGGTTACAGAAGGATTGGTTTAGGACTTAAAGGAAAAATGTAATCACCCTTCATTTCCCCCCTCCTTTCCAATAAGCCTGATCCCTACCTCCAACCTCTAGTTAGGTAATAGGGTCCCCACTGGGGCTAAAAACTGCAAAGTGACCTTAAAAGCTATGGGCAACAACTTCAGCACAGTGTATCTATTATTTTTGGAAGCTGTGTCCTTCCCTGAAATTCTGCCCTCTGTATTTATCTGGGAAGTAGGCAAAGAGTAGAACACAGAAGATGCCAAGGGCAGGAGTCTCTGTGTGCAAGGAGGCAATAGATTCATGCAAGGAAGGCTTGAGTGTGCCAGGAAGGCTTTATTCCAGTAGGGCTCCCATTTTTAAAACGAATACTGGCCATTCAAAGTCCAAAGGAGCGTTGACTACCCTCTTAGCATTTTTTTCCATCAACACAGCTGGGAATTCAGTCTTTTAAGTCATAATAGAGAATGGCTCACCTTTTCCAGTTCACTCAATGTACTTTCTCTTGGTGTTTTCCCAAGTAATCTTTTTCTTATTTATTTATTTTAAACATTATTTTCTTTTAAAATTTCGAGTTCCATATTCTCTTCCTCTCTCTCACCTTTCCCCTACCTATTGAGAAGGCAAAAAATATGTCATTATATATGTGAAATCATGCAAAATGTGTTTCCATATTAGCCATATCACAAAAAAAAATAGAGTGAGAAACTTATATTTTAATTTACACTCAGAGTTAATCATTTCTCTGGAGGTGGATAACATTTTTTCATTATGCATCCTTTGAAATTGTCTTGAATCACAGTATTGATTGAAGTAGCCACACAATGATTTTCTGGTTCTTCTCACTTCACATCACTTTGTATAGGTCTTGCCATCTTTTTTTTTTTTTTTTTTTTTTCTTCTGAAATCACTCCCTTATCATTTCTTATAACCAATAGTACCACATCACAATCATGCTACAAGAGCAACTTCTCAATTTTTAGTTCCTTACTACCATAAAAAAGCTGCTATTAAGATTTTTGTACATATGCATTCTTTTTCTTTGATCTCTTTAGAGGACAAATCTAGTATTGGTATTGCTATATCAAAGGGTATGCACCATTTTATATATTTCAGATTGCTATTTAGAATAGTTTGGCTTAGTTCATTATTCCATTAAGAATTCATTAATGTACCTTTTTTCCCTCAACCATTCCAGCATTTTTCATTTCTAAAAAGTATGAGGTGATACCTCAGTTTTTTAAAATTTTAATTTAATTTTTAGAAATTGTATACTTCCCAGATTATTTTTACCTTCCGAATACAATTCTTCCTTTGCAACAACAACAACAACAAAATTCGGTTCTGCACATATATATTGTACCAAGCATATACTATAAGATATTTAATATGTATGGGAATGCCTGCCATCTAGGGGAGGAGGTGGAGGGAAGGAGGGGAAAAATTCGGAACAGAAGGAAGTACAAGGGATAATGTTGTAAAAAATTACCTATGCATATGTACTGTCAAAAAAAAAAGTCATAATTATAAAATTAATAAAAAAAGATAAATAAATAAATTAAAAAAAGAAATTTTAGAATTATGACTTTTTTTGACAGTGCATATGCATGGGTAATTTTTTACAACATTATCCCTTGCACTCACTTCTGTTATTTTTCCCTTCCCTCCCTCCACCTCTTCCCCTAGATGGCAGGCAGTCTTATACATGTTAAATATATTATAGTATATCCTAAATACAATATATGTGTGTAGAACCGAATTTCTTGTTGCAAAGGAAGAATTGGATTCGAAAGGTAAAAATAATCTGGGAAGAAAAACAAAAATGCAAACAGTTTACACTCATTTCCCAGTGTTCCTTCTCTGGGTGTAGCTGATTCTGTCCATCATTGATCAATTGGAACTGAATTAGATCTTCTCTTTGTCGAAGATATCCACTTCCATCAGAATACATCCTCATACAGTATTGTTGTTGAAGCATATAATGATCTCCTGGTTCTGCTCATTTCACTCAGCATCAGTTCATGTAAGTCTCTCCAAGCCTCTCTGTATTCATCCTTCTGGCCATTTCTTTCAGAACAATAATATTCCATAACATTCATATACCACAATTTACCCAACCATTCTCCAGTTGATGGGCATCCATTCATCTTCCAGTTTCTAGCCACTGCAAAAAGAGCTGCCACAAACATTTTGGTACATACAGGTCCCTTTCCCTTCTTTAGTATTTCCTTGGGATATAAGCCCAGTAGTAGCACTGCTGGGTCAAAGGGTATGCACAGTTTGATAACTTTTTGGGCATAATTCCAGCTTGCTCTCCAGAATGGTTGGATTTTTTCACAACTCCACCAACAATGCATCAGTGTCCCGGTTTTCCCACATCCCCTTCAACATTCATCATTATTTTTTCCTGTCATCTTAACCAGTCTGACAAGTGTGATACCTCAGTTTTAATTTGCCTTCTTCTAAATAGTAGCAATTTAGTACATTTTTTCATATGATTATAGATAATTTTAATTTTTTCTTCTGAAAACTATTTGTTTTTATTCTTTGACCACTCATAATTTGGGGGAATGGCTCTTATTCTTTATAAATTTGACTCTGTTCTATACTCAGTATATTTTTGAGAAATAAGGCCTTTATCAAAGGGAAATTTGCTACATACATACATATATATATAGATATTAATTCATGGTCATTGGTACCTTTCAGCAAAATGTAGTTTCCCTGATTATTTCTTTCAATTAGATCTAATTTTGCTTTTCCTTGAGATCATGATTTGCTTTGATTGACACCATGACTGCCAACCCTACAGTCTTTACTTCATTTGAAACATAATAGACTCTCTTCTAGCCCTTCATTTCAATTCTCTGTGTGTGTCTTTCTGTCCCAAGAATGTCTCTTTTACACAATATACTATTGGATTTTGATTTCCAACCCATTCTGCTATATGCTTTTATTCAGTCGACTAGCTTATCCTATTTGCATTCACTGTTATGACCACTATCTGCCTCACAATTGATCTTGACCTCTAAAGTCCCTTTCAGCTCCTATGGTCTTAAAAAAAGAGCTATGCATTGAGACAGAGGAAGCACTTGAAAATGAAATCAAATATGTTTACCTAACAGAAAGGAAACTAGTTTGTCAACAATCATAGAATCACAGGGATCTAGAACTGGAAGGTGTGTCAGAGATTAATGTAATTCCTTCATTTTATAGAGGAAGAAACTTAGAATAGAAAACTAAAGCCATTTACCCAGGTTACAATGCTAATCAGTGGCAGAATTGGGACTAAAATTCAGGTCTACCCTGAATGTAAATCAGCACATGCTATATTCACTTTTTAAATTCTTTTTCTTTTGTTATCTTTTTCTCTTGTGGTTATTAGTTCTGATTTTTTTCTCCTAATGTGATACACAAAAAAAATGTAAAAATGAAAATGAATTTACATGAATAAATGAAAATTTAATAAATTTTAAAAGAGAATTATTTTTTAAATTAAAATTAAAAGAAAAAAATAAAATTCAAGTTTCCTGATTCTTAGTCCAGTCCTCTTTCTTTCATTTGGGGTTTTGGATGACATCACAACTGAGTTACATAAAAAATATCAGATAATTAGTCATTTTGGTTTAGGGAAAATTTAAATAAATGGCATCTGAATTAATTTTATTTTTTCTTTATGACTTTACCAATGACATTTTCTCCAATTAAACTGCAAATAGCTTAAGTGTAGCAGCCATAATTTTCAAATTCTTCAGGGTTTAACAAATTAATAAGCATATTATATATGTTCATGGAATACTTTAAATAGATCTGAATTTCCTTTGATAATACGGATTGTGATATCTCTATGTCTTCTACATTCATATCACTTTTGTCCATGAATTCCCATAACTTCTTAAATAATTTACATACTGTGTGTTTCTATTTCTAAGTTATGGTTTTATATTCCTCCTTTCAATAGGGAGTAAACCTAGAGACTCTAATAGAGAACAGGTAGGTAAGGGCTAGAGGATTTTCTTGCTTTTTCAAATATTTTCTGCCACATGGTCATATAAAAATTACATAATATCCTTACTTTTCAATCTCTTTTTAATTTTAATTTAATTTTTATTTTTAGTCCCAAATTCTCTTTTTTCCTTCACCCTTTCCCCACCAATTGAGAAGACAAGAAATATAATACCTATCATGCATATGAAATATTACAAAATATATTTTTATATTCTCATTAATTTTATCAACTGAAAAATTGTTAACAAAGATAGTATTAAGTTGGAATTATGAGAGGGTCAGTTATCTAAATTCAGAATTATCTAATAGGCATTGACTAACTGTAGTATACTAAATAATCAAATGAAAACTGAAGAATTTAATTATCTGATTGCTTTCAAATATTTAGGTATTTGGCAGCATAGAACTTGCCTGAATAGATTTTAAATATTAAAAAATACTTTCTCACAAATTATAAAAACTATGTAAATGAACGTGAACAATCACTGATGATCACCAAAACATAAGGATATACTAGACCCAGGTCAAAAAAACAAATTCTAATATTTTTAGTGTGAGCATTTCTACCTTGGAAATTGGCATATGCCACAATGAAGGCATGATTTATTATTTTATTGATTGTCTAAAATTAAGAGAATGATGGATAAAATGTTAGTAATGCAAAGTAAACTTAAAAGTGTGTCATATGTATATCCTTCTCTCCCTTCCTGTCAGTTATTAATCATAGACTCCTTCCAAAAAACCTTTACTTTCGTGAGTTTTATCATGATTCAGGTATAATTTCTTTTCAAGAACACTGAGCCACTTAAATAACAGTAAGACAACTGCTTCAGTATCAACTAGGAGAAACATAGACAGTCTACTGCTCTGCATATACCACTTCCTGCTGTGTCTGGCTTCTCTATGACTACATCCCAGCCAAGTACCCCAACTTCCCAAATCTGCTTAGCTAATGAGAGCCAATGAGTTCCCAGCTTGAAGCAGTACACCTACCAGCCATGATGCACACACTATTAATTAAACATATTGGTATCTAACAGCTGGGTCCATAGACAGGCTTACGGTAAATAACTGAAAAATGGATCTATAGTTGTGGGCACATGATAAGAACAAATTTATCTTTAATCAGAAATACTGGTCATCTTCTTCACAAATCCAAAAAAAAATGATGTTCTGTTTGTACTGGGTTGCTAAGAAGAAAAAAAAATTTAAATAGATTCATCCATTATCTTTTGGAAGATGCAACTGGATCATGTATATAAAGGAAGGGCAGGCTGAGCTGGGATGGTTCAGGTCACATTCAAACAATCCCTTACGCCTTGTGGGTGCAGATGAAGTGCTGAATGTCTGCTGCCAGGATTTTAACTTGCCCTAAATCTTGCCTAAGATGCCAGCTGTCTTGGATTGACTGACATCCAAAGAACTGAACCAAATGGGGTAAAAAGAAATCAAAAGATTCAAAGACTATTCAACTCTCTCTCCCTCTCTCCCTCCCTTTCACCCTCTTTCTTTCTCCTTCTCTCTCACTTCCTTTCTCTCTCCTTCCCTATCTGTCTCAATGTTTGTCTGTCTGTCTGTCTCTCTCTCTGTGTCTTTTGTTTGTCTGTGTCTCTCTTTCATCCCTTCTCTTTTCCTCTCTCTTCCTCCCTCTTTCCCTCTCCCCTTTTCTCTCTCCCTTCCTTTGCTCTCCATCCCTCATACTTCCTCATCCTCAGCTCTGTATCCTGGATTGACAGAATCTAAATTTGGAAAGAATACTTCCGAAGAGATATCTTGCTGCTCAGGATTCTCTAGCAGATGCAGCTTTCTCTAAAGAAATGGCTTTCAAGTTTATGCCCATCACTTTTATAAAATCCTTCCAGAATTGACCATTATAAAGAAGGTGATTCTGCTTCTCTTATTTCTTTAGCTTTAAATATAAAATAAAAATGAACCTCTGCCTTCCCTTCACCATCTACAATGAAAACACATCACCAGACAGAATAAATGTTACTTATATGAGAGCTGAATATGGTTATGTGGTTGAAAAGGAGAGAAAAAAATTGTTGCTTATATTCTTGCCAACTTTGTGGTAGCATGAGGGAGGCATGGCAGCCAGATACCAAAATACATTAATAGCAAAAATGTAAAATATATAGGACATATTGTTCTTACTGGAAGCATTTGAAGCTATTCATAACAGCTTCCATGGAGGTCCAAAATGAATATGGGTAGGAGTAAAGGGATGTTAAGGACCACATTCTAATAAAAATACAGATTCAGTAGATCTCCCATCATTACATGATTCAGTTTAGTGTGTATAGATAGCATTGGATTGATCACTCCAACCCTAAAGTCCTTTTAAGGAAAAAAAAATTGTGCAACACGACCATGGAAATGCTGTTGAAAGAATTTTGGGAACTCATTCTCATTCTGGCCACTAAGTCACTTAGATTCTTTTCCCCCGTATATTGTAAAATTACATAGTTAGACTGGGTGATCTATAATCCCTTTAAGCAAAACATTGATTAAACATTGGTTAAAATAGGTTATATATTAATCCATTAATGTAATTAATGTATAGATTAGAGTATAAACCTACTGGGGGACAGTTTTTTGTTTTTTTGTCTTCATCTTCATAGCATCTTTCAGTTAGAACTTAATAAATGTTTGTTGTTATTTTGCCATTGTTATGGAGATTGAGAGTCTTAGTCAGCCAAATAGTTAGGGACTTGCTCAAATTGTCCTTGAATTGTTAGTAGAAGTGTTCTAGCTTGAATTCCTTCAGTTCTGTTTTAAAGATTTCCTGTTGCTTTCAGGCAGTAAAGTGTAATGAGTACTGGATTTGGAGTTAGACTTGCCAGTTCTTGGGTTCTGATCCCAGCTGTATTATTTACGTGATTTTGGGCAAGTAATTTAATTTCCCTGGGTCTCAGTTTGCTCTTTTATAAAATCAATAGGCCAGTTTGATATCAATAATCATATGATTGCTTTGTCTCTCTACAATCCAAAATTAATCTGACATGTGGCAAGTGTTTGTAGACTTGAGCTGAATAAATCGGATATCTGAGCCACAAAATGCTTTGAAATTATTGTAGATTACATAATATTCTTCAATATTCAATTCAACTCAATTCAATAGCTTGAAACATTGATAATCGAATTAGTCCTCAAACACTTTGTAAGCTTATCTTTGTGGTTATTCTATTATTTCTACTAAAATACATCTCAATAGCATAGAGCATTCAGGATCTCAATATCACTGACAACTTTTCCCATCTCTGCCTCATTTAAATCCACTTAATTGCAAGATATAACCCTCATGACACTGTAAGACTATCACCATCAACAGCCTTTCCCTCCCTACCAAAGATTTGGACCACAAAGTTCCAAGTTATTCCATGTGTACCTATAATGAATTTGAATTATGCTTCTTGTTTTATTCAATTCAACACATTAATTATTTCTCTCAGTTATTAAACACTACTAAATGTATTTAGTAATTCATCATTAAGAACACAAGTACTGCAGCTATTCTAGACTGCCTTAAGGAACTTACACCTTAATGTGTGTGGATGGGATGGGAGTGGAGGCAGCCAATGTAAGATATATATATATAGATAGATAGATAGATATATTTATCTATATATATCTGATATATATGATATAAGGGAGAATAAAAAAGAGAAAGATGGATGGATGGAGAAGCAAAGGGTAAGGGAAGAAGACAAGGGAGGGATCCTTAGGTAGAGTGAAGTTAAGTAGTAATAGCAAGTCAAATAATGGAGCAGAATTTAATGAAAGAGTCAGCAGGGATAGGAAAGATTTGTGTCTATGTGGAATGGGAGGTGAATGTGTGTGTATGTTTCTATATATCTATATGCCTATATATGTATACATAAATACATAAATATATCCCTTGTTTGGGGATGGGGGGGATGAAAGGGGAAAAAAGAATAAATAAATAAGTTAAAAAATCTCAAGCCAGTTACCTTTCCTCACTCAAGGAATATATTTTTGCCTGATTTTTTTGCTTTTTATTTTTAATTTATGGAATAAAACAAACATTTCTAGAATATATTTCAATAAAAAAGATGATTACACATGAAACGGCAACCGTACTATACACAGTTTGCTTTTCTTTTCAGATTTACAACAAAATTACTCTATAAATTTCTTTTTATTTTTCTTCTTTCCCCTCTCTTTTCAGGAGATGGCTATCTTTAGACACACACACACATTCACACACACATATATTATTCATATACATATTCATGAAATTATTCCAGATACAAATTAATTTATTATTTTTTCCTCTGGATGTAGATAGCATCTTTATATGTCCTTTATAATTAATTTGGGTATTTTTAATAGTTAACTTATTCAATCAAAGTTATTCTTAAAACAATATTGCTGTTACTCTATACAGAGTTCTCTTGGTTCTGGCTCATTTCTTTCTTCATTGAACAAGGCTTTTCAGGTTTTTCTAAGATAATTGAGCTCATAATTTCTTATAGAAAGTAGTGTTCTATCACAATTATTTACAATTTGTTTCTCCATTCTCCAGGTGATAGGAACCCCTGAAATTTCCAGTTCTTTGCCACCACATAAATATTTTAGAACATATAGACTATTTTTTTCCCCCTAAGCACCTTTGAAAATAGACTTAGTAGTGTCATTGCTGGATCATAGAGCATGTGTAATTTAGTAATTTTTTGGATATAATTCCAGATTGCTCTCCAAAATGGTTGGATTCATTCACAATTCTACCAATAATGAAGTGTCTCAGTTTTTCCAAATTTCTCTCCCCTCACCAACATTTTTCATTTTCCCTTTCAATTGTTTTAACTGATCTGATAGATATAAAATATTTCAGTTATTTTAATTTGCATTTCTCTAGACAATAATGATTTTTTTCATGAAGAAATGTCAATTTTATTACATGAAATATTAATCATTCTTTTAACTCTTCTCCATATTTTTCTTTTGACCCCTCCAGATCTTAGGTCCTTTAGATTCTTTTGTTTCAGATATTCTCCCTTTGTTCTCTCTTTTTACCCTCAACAAATGTGAGAGCTTGTTTTTTTAAATTTTTAAAAAATTTATTTTATTTGAAAGAACAGAGTAAGAAAAAAAGAAAAACAGAAGAGGAACAAAACAAAATAAAGCAAAACAAAAGAGAACATTGTCATGTGACCAGAAGAACATCAGGATTCAAAATAATATAACAACAAATAGTGTTCAAGAAAGAATATATATTAGTAAAATAAATTATATTCATGAATGTCCATTTTTTAAATCTCCTTGTAAATTGTTCTTTGGCTCTCTGCTGCACAACTTATTTACTTTATTCTTTTTTCCCTTTTCATCCCCCCCATCCCCAAACAGGGGATATATTTATGTATTTATGTATACATATGTAGGCATATAGATATATAGAAACACACACACACATTCACCTCCCAACCCACATAGACACACATCTTTCCTATCCCTGCTGACTCTTTCATTAAATTCTGCTCCATAATTTGACTTGCTATTACTACTTAACTTCACTCTACCTAAGGATCTCTCCCTTGTCTTCTTCCCTTACTCTGTGCTTCCCCATCCATCCATCTCTCTCCCCTTATTTCTTTTTAGATTTTGGAGGGTGCTATATTCTTCATGGTATATATGTAGTGTTGCCTAGTGAACCCATTTCTAATGTAAGTAGGTTCTCAGGACTACAAACCCTCTTCTCTGCTCTAATAACTCTATTCTTCCTCTCTACCTCATTTATACAACATGATTACTATTTTTACCTTAATTCTGTCAGATTTTCTTTTGATCTATCCCATTTGTTGTTGTTGTTGTTTTGCTGAGGCAATTGGGGTTAAGTGACTTGTCCAGGGTCTCACAGCTAGGAAGTTGAGTGTCTGAGGTCAGATTTGAAGTCAGGTCCTCCTGATTTCAAGGCTGGCGCTCTATTCATTATGCCACCTAGTTTCCCCGATCTACCCTTTTGTTGATGTTTATCTTAAACATATAATATACATTTCCTATTAAAAATTTGTTCATGTTTAAACAGTTTGTCTATTGTTGAATTCCTTAAAATTGATCTTTGATATTGCCTTTTATGTGGTAAATTTTTTGTTAAGTCTGGTTTTAATTGATAGAAAGTCCTGAATATGCAAGTTCACCGAAGGTCCATTTTTTTCTCATTCAAAGTTATAGATAATTTTGCTGGATATGATATTTTTGGCCACAGGCCTAGTTTCTTTTGATTGTTGGTACATATGATTCCAGGATCTGTGGTCTTTTATTGTAGCTGCTAATAGATCTTGTATGATTCTAATTGCAGATCTAGCATATTTGAATTGTTTTTTTTTCTTGGTTTTTGCAAAAATTTCTCTTTAATCTGAGGGTTTAAAAATTTGGCAATAATATTCCTTTGTGTTTTCCACAAAGGATCTCTTTGAAGTGATCAGTGGATTTTTTCTGTTTCTACTTTCCCCTTGTGTTCTATCACTCTAGAACAATTTTCTTGGATTATTTTGTGCATTATTGTATCAAGGTTCTCTCTCTCTCTCTCTTTTTTTTTTTTTGGTCACAACTTTCTGGCAGTCCAATTATTCTTATATTTTCTCTTCTGTTCTCCAGATCTGTCATTTTTCTTATAAGATGTTTCATATTCTGTTCTATTTTGTCATTCTTTATAATCTGCTTTGTTATTTCTTGTAGCTTCACTGGCTTTCTCTTGCCCAATTCTAATTTTGAAAGAATTATTTTCTTCTTTGAAACTCTGTATCTCCTTTTCTAGTTGGTTAACTTTTTTTTTCCATAATCTTGTTTTTCTCGAATGTTTTTATTATTTTTTTTATTAGTTTTCCCTCAGTATCTCTCATTTGATTTTTAATTTTTTTTTTTTTGAGTTCTTCTATAAATTCTCTCTGCATGGGGAACCACTTCTCATTACTCTTTGGGATAGAAACTTTTGTTCACTAAAGTATCCTCCTCTGAAAATGAACCTGTTCTTCCCTGTTCCCGTAATATATTTCAACGATATAATTCTTTTTTCTTTGCTGATTTTTTTTTTTTTTTTAATAATAAGAGTTATTAGTGTAAGCACCTTGAACGTGGGGTGGAGGGATGGTGTCTCAAACTTTCCCTTCAACTCTCCATGGTGACCAGGAACCCCTAAACAAGAGCTCCATCATCCTGCAAGTGCCCACAGCCAGCAGCATCCCTGCCCCACTGCCTCTGCACTCACTGCATCTTGGTTTTTACTCATCCAGGACGGTGTCTTAGCAGAAACTTGATTTTTTCGACTCCGATCTTGATTCAATGTACAGTCAGGGAGGTGAAAGTCTCTTCGGTTCCTCCAGAGGTTCCAGCCACACCCAGATAGCCCGAGGGTTCCTACTTGGTATTTCTTTGGAGCTAGCCCGGAGGTGTTTGCACTTCAGACAGTTTAATTCCCTGCCCCATCTTTCTTCAGATTTTGGGTTGTATCAGGATGACCATAGTTTTGCCCCAAGTCTTCTTGGTTTTTCACCAGTGTATGTTTACCCCGAGATGCACATTTGTGCTTTTTGTGGGGGAAATCTGGGGAGCTTTGTTTACCAAACTACTTCTCCATCTTCCCAGAATCCTCCTCGTCAACAATGATTTACAGCATTTTTTCATATGCCTATAAATTGTGATGGTTAGGTTCTTTGTGCCTGCTGAGGTTTTATTAACCACTTTGAAGAAGTAGTTGATGTAAATATGCCAAGGGGGAAAGTGAGAAAAGGTCTGCCTTATTTTCCCAGGTAAAATAAAACTTTAGAGGTAAAAACTTCTAAACGAATGAAAAACATTTATTAGGCACTTATTATTGTATGTTCCAAATATTGGACAAATTCAAGGAATCCAAATGCAAAAGTTTACATAATAATATGTTTATTCAGTTGTTTCAGTCATGTCTGACCCTTCATGAACTCATTTGGGGATTTCTTGGCAAAGATACTGGAGTGCCTTGACATTTCCTTCTCCAGCTCATTTTAAAGATGAGGAAACTGAGGCAAATAGCATGAAGTACCTTGTTCAGAGTCTGAGGCTAGATTTGAACTCAGAAAAATTAATTTTCCTGACTCCAGACTCCAGTGAACTTTGTGTACTATGGTGCCCCTAGCTGTCCTTACACATTTTAATAGGGATATATGATATAGATAAGGAAGTGATAGCTGGACAATAATGTTTGGATCTGAGAAATCATCAAGAATGGTCTCACATCTTTCCCAAGGAAAGGTATTATTAACTTATTGTTCCCAGAGCAAAAGGGGAAAGAAAAGAATGCTGAGGGAAGGATGGGTGGCCAAAAAAAGGGCTAGTTTGGATGGCTGAATATGTGAAGCAAAGTCTGTTTTGAGGTTACAGGTTCAACTCTTTCATTGTATAGATGGGCAATCTAAAGTTCAATCATATCCAAATTCACACATCTAATTAAAGTCAGATCCTGAGGCTGAGCTTAGCTCTTTGCTGCCTATATTAGTAATGTCTCTCTGAAATTGTCTTTGTTGTCACTGAGAGGATGACTCAAATGGTACAACTTTTAGGTACCTAGGACTAAGGATTTAGAACTAAAAAGAATCTTAGAAATGACCTAGTTTAGACATTCTTAAGCTTTTTCTGTGTGTCATGAACCCCTTTGGTAATCTGGTGAAATTTATGTACCCCTTCTCAGAATGATGCCATTAAATGAATAAAATAAAATACTTTGAATAACAAGACAAGCCAATTATGTTGAAATGCAGGTATAAAAAAAGTGTTCTTTTAAATCAAGACTCCAGGTTAAGAATCCCTGATCTAGTCCAATTATATTTAACAGATAAGATGAGGTGATGTGACTTGTGCAAGGTGGTCAATAACAGAGCATGATTTTCAATTGAAATTCTCTGATTAAATTCAGAGCTCATTTTGTTGTACTGTGTTCTCTGAGGGAGCCATGCTATGGTAAATAGGGCCTGTGCTGGTCTTTCAAATCACACTATAGGCTCTCTGCATTCTTATAGTCATCTGTGACTGATATTCCTCATTCGTTTGTCTTGAAGAGCTCTTGCTACACTTCAGGGCAACTAGGATTAGTGGATATAATAAACCTTGACACATGACAATGATATGTGGGAAAGGCCAATGCAAATTTGCATGGAATATATTATTTTCTGCTAAGCTGGGAAATACACCCAAGGGCCTTTTAAGTGGGCCAATTAAAATCAGGGCAGAGTTTACTTAAGATTTCTGGAGGTTATGTCAGTGCCTGAGATTTCATTTTTTAAACTGACAAAGGCTGGTAGTAGGGGGAGAGGAAAGGGTTATTCCTACACAGGAGGCCCAATTCTTCTTTAAATACTTAAGATAGTCAAAAATAGAATTTGAAGAATGCAGAGGTATGTCTCTGAGAAGAACTTGCTCCTTATGGACTGATCCCTCCAGTGGGGAAAATGAACTTTGAAGTGATTGCTGAACAGGCAAAGCTCTGGTTGACCTTTGACCACAAAAATAAAAGGCCCAGAACAATTCAGAGTGAACATCCTTAATGCAGGCTTCATTCTCAAGATTAGGCTGGTTTGTCTTAAAATAACAGCACGATTTCCCTATGCTTGAATTGGTCGATCAGCAGGGCTGAGTAAGAGGCACAAAATCCAGATACTCAGAAGGCAATGGAAATTCTTACTAGGGACTTGGAATTTCCTTTGAAATATGATAACTGCCCAAATTCAGTCTGAGAGTTATAACCTTTTATTCTTTCAAAAACATACCCTTTTTGGAAGTATTTTGGCTGCTGGTTTTGAAGGAATGGAATTGTTAGAAGAACACTTAAGTCCCAAAGACAGTATACGCAAAATGCCTGATCCACTTGAGCTCCATGGACTGTGCAGAAGCTGCTTTCTTTGCTTCTGTGGAGGTGTGGTTGACACATTTCTTGGTGCCTGTATGGACTTGTGTAAATCCTGCCTCTCACACTCAAGGTAGAAAATCAGGTTTCATATCCTTTCTCCACCCCAACTCCCCCTCCCCCTCTTTCTTTTCTTCATGTTTGCTTTTCCTTTGATTTTCTTATCATTTATGAGTTTCAGAACTCTTAGAGGGAGCTAGTAAAACTATTGAGCTCAGTGGCAGTGAAAGGTTTTTCTTTCTTTCTTTTTTTTTTTTAACCAATTAAAATAGGGGGAAATAATGCGTAACATACCTTGAATTCCATCATGGTAAAAGGAGTACCTTAAGTGTAAGTAACAATATAATAGCAGCTTTGGATTTAGATTTAGGGGCACATCCTGAACTCTTACAAAAGCTCAATCCGAACTCCTAGAGTCCAACTTGGTTTCAGGATCACTGGTGTGGATATTAAAGTATTTCCTTCAGTCTGTAGCTCACCTTGCCAAGTCCTGAAACCTTGAATTGCTCTCACCTTCTATCTCCTCTGCTGAAAGGATCTGGAGGAAGTCTAAGAACTGAGCTGATTAAGTCACCTACAAATTTGTAATCTAATCTCAATTGAATTCTCACTTTAGGACAGATAAAACTTTTCCTCCTCACTGAGAGATTTTCTATCTATTCACTCTCATGGCTTTTCCAAATCTCTTCTTTCCTCTAGCCTTCAGAGACACCTTCCTCTTCTCAGCTGAGGATCTTACCACATTCATTACAGAGAACATTAAGACCCTCTTTCCTTTTCTCCTCATCTCACAACTATCTGACAATATCTCCCACTATTTACTCCCTTGATCTCTGATACAGAGTCCTCCTAAGTCTAACTTCTTTATATGTACCTAGGATTCCATCCCTTCCCAACTTCTCAAAAAAGTCAGCCCTTATCGGTTTCTAACGTTCAAGTTTCTCCTTATCTTTAGATTCCTTCTAAGCAATTAGTAATCCTACTCTATCTCATCTCCCTTTCTTACACAAATTCCTTGGAAAAGCCACTACTTAAGTTTCCTCTTCTAGATCTCTTCTAAATTCATCCACTTTCTTTTAAGTCTCTCACCTGTGGCTCCAAGAAGATATAGCATGGGTGGTGGCTACAACCTGGAAAAACTTTGACTCAGGTTAAGGATACCTGATCCACTCAGATCCACTGTTGAATTAGGAAGATATCTACCCAAGCTTAGGAAGCTTTCCTCTGGCAGAAAGGGCAGATAAATTTATTCCATCAGCCATGAAGGTGGAGAAACCAGGTTCTGGGGAGCACTCAGAGATTGTTCAGACATTGAAATCTTTAAGGTCACCCACTGCATTCTGGGCCATCTTGACTTTTGTCTTATCACTGGATTTTGATGACTCTGGAAGAGTGAGTGATGCTAATGACTTTATGCAGCCTCTCTCTGTCTCAGTGAAATCCAATTTACTCATCTCTTTGGTCCTCTTCAAAGATTAAGGATGTGCAACAGCAAACCTGTGGTTTCCGACCTCATCATTCAACTGAGACAGTCTGTTCCAAAGTTATTAATGATCTGTTAATTGCCAAATTGTTATAGCTAGAACTTATATAATACTCTCATGTTTGCAAAGTGCTTTGCAAATAGTATCTGATTTCACATCCTCATAACATTATCCCTATAGATAGAGTTTAAGTGACTTACCTTGTCGCATAGCAGGTAAGTTGAACTCAGGTCTTCCTGAGTCCAGGTTTAGCTAGCTCATTTTCCACTGAACCACTTAATTTTGACCAGTTATTCGTATTCTTTAATTCTTTTCAGCATTCTATATGTTTAACCACCCTCCCTTACTGAAGCCTCTTCCCTCTGAGTTTTCATGACAAGGGAAGACCTCTTTTCCCTTTGTTGCATTTTCTTACCTCATTACCTCATCAGCTCTTATAGCTTCTATTTTTGTGACTATGCAGATAACTTCCAGATCTTTAGCTAATCTTTCTTCTGAGCTTCAGTCCTACATCCCCACTTGCCAACTTGACATTTCAAAATGGATGATCCATAAGCATCTCAAAACCCACCATGTACAAAACAGAACTAAGGATGATCTTCCCTCCCAAATCCTTCTCCATTACTGTTGGGAGTGCAGCCAAACTTCTACTTACTCAGGTTTACGATATCTCTGTTATCCTTAACGTTTCACTCTTACTCACACTCACTCACCTCACTCCTATATCCATTTAGTTGCCAGATCATGCCATTAATATTTCTATAACATATTCCACATATATTTCCTTCTCCCTATATAGTCCTTACCTTTATTTGGATCCATAATACCTTTTGCCTGTCCTATTGAACAGCTTCCTAATTTGCTCTTTCTGCCACAAATCCTTCTCCACTCTAATGCATCTTCCATTCAATTCTCAAAGTGATTTTCCTACAGCATTGGCCTATTCATGTCCCTCCCCTTTTCTTAATAAGCTACAAGGACTCCTTATTAGCTCTAGGATCAAATATTACCCCCTCAGTGTAGTATTTAAATTTCTTCACAACTTCTAACTTTTTCAGTCTTCTTACATTTCCAAAGTCTCTGGTCCAGCCATGTAACTTTACTTTCTTAATATGCAAAATTCTATCTCCCCTCACCATTTCTCTCTCACACGCCTAGCAAACACTCTTACACCATATTCATCCCTCAGAATCTCTGATTTATTTTACTATTCAGATGAACTTTTACATGAAGCTTTTCTTGATTTTGAGATTAGCATCCTTTTTCTCCAAAGTGCCTTGTATTTATGCTGTGTGTCTCTGTGTGATATCTATATCTATCTATCTATCTATGTCTATATCTATGTCTATATCTATATATCTATATATATATATATGTGTGTGTGTGTGTGTGTGTGTGTATATATATATATATAGATCTATCTATATGTATTTGGATGTATGTATATACACACACACACACACACATACACACACACTATAAACATATGTTCATTTTTTCTCCATTAGAATTTAATCTCCTTGAGGGTAGTGGACATTTCACTACTTACCCAAAATGTCTGGCACATAGTGGACATTTACAAAATGCTTGTTCATTGATTGGGAAGACAAAGAAAACTGACTTAAGCTCCCCAAGAGTCTTTTCCTTCGGGAGGGGGATGGACTTCCTTCTCCTTAGTGAATTAAGAAAGAAATGTAGGACTAAGCTGACCTTTTACAGACATCCTGACCCTGATGAGGCAGTGACCCAATGTCTACAGCTATTCCCGTCTGAAACAGATTCTCTAGGCTAGTCTTCATTGAAGACAGTTCTACAGGCTTCCAGAGACTAAGATGGAGGCAGAGCCAAAGAGCTCTATGATTTTCATAACCAGTCTTTGCCAGAACAAAAATTTCTGGACCATCTTTGTGCCCTTAGGAACTTCTAAATGTATGAGCCACCCATAGTGTTCTACAACAATTTGGAAGAGACTCAAACCCATAGATGCATTCCTAAGTGATTAGCCAAAGACCTTCTAACATTTTCTTTTCTGAAAAGTGACTTAATTCTTTAGGAAAAAGAAAAGGTGAAGAAATTCTGTCCTTGGACAGTCACACTAACTAGTGTGGGGAACTTGTTTAGGGATGGAGGTGGGTGAAATATTGTTAAATCACAGATCTCTTAGGACTGGGAGGGGATAGCAAAGAGAACCTGTTATTTATTTAGTGCTTTGTTTAATGTTGCAAGGCACTTTTCTTGCAACAGTTCTGAGGCAGGTAGCACAACTATTTGCATCCCCATTTTGTGATTGAAGAAAGTGAGACTTTAAGAGGTTAAGCAGATTTATTAAGCACCTATTATGAGCTAGGAACTATACTAAATGCTTTAAAATATTATCTTATTTAATACTCACAATTAACTGGGAAGTGGGTGCTATTATTCTGGGGAAATTGTGAGACAAATACTTGCATCCTTGACCAGATGGAGAAGGATCCAAAAGCTTATTTTGTGTTGATTGGATAACCATTAAGCTCTTTTTCATGTGCAAGGGCATGAATGGGCATGCTTTTTTTCTAGGACTACTCCTAAATTCTCCCATCAGTGAAAGAAATTAGAGAAAATAGAGTTAAGATGTTCCTGGTGGGAATCATATTGAATAAGTGATGACTGGGTTAGGGGAAGAGAGAAGGGGGGGAAGTGTGTCCAATGACTCTCTGTATGGAAATCTCAGTGTGTATGTGAGAGACCTGGATGAGATGAGAGAGACAGATGGAAGAGAGGTTGCTGAGTGATGTTGGCAAGGCGATGGTCTGGAAGCAACAGTGAGGAACAGGGATTATATCTACTCCTCCTCCTGGTCCCTTGCATTATGGGGGAGGGGGAGAGGGAAGGTAGATGGATAGGAGTGATCTGAAGGTGAAGGTGGCCAAGGTTGCAGTATTTCCTGGAAAGAGGTGGAATTCTAGTTATTGCCAGAATTAGAGAAGATGAATAAAGATGAATAAAGAGAGATCCCCAGGAAGGGGAATTGTTTTTATTCTTAACTGTTGCTGCTGTTTTAAACAATAAAAGGAGGGGAAGGATGTTAATGTGCACTGTGGATCATATCTTTTATATTTAAAATTAAAACTTTTTGTTAGTTTCATTATTAAAAAACCCTGCCATTTTGACCTTGTGGACTCCTTGGAGTATTATTGGGGATCCCTAGGGGTCCTCAGACCACATTTCAATTACCAGCAATATATAAGATGGCTTGGAAAAACTAATAGGATTTTGTTTATTAAAATTTTTTTTTTAAAATTTACTCGTTCATTCATTCATTCGTTTATTTTTGCTGAGGCAATTGGGGTTAAGTGACTTGCTCAGGGTCACACAGAAAACTAATAGGATTTTTAGCTGACTTGCCCAAGATCACAAATTATTTAGTGGAAGGAATAGACTAGAATTCAATTCTGACTTCTGGTCCCATTCTTCAGGAGACATAACACAAAAATAGTTCTATACTTGACCAGTCCAGAGTGTGGTATTTAAAAGTTTTCAAAGCACTTTCATCTGGTGTCTTCTTTTGCTGAGTTCTGCTGCTGCCAAAAATGAAAGGAGTAGAGTAGTAGCAGGGGCCAGGTTTGAAGTTTGACGGTTTATTAACCTTCAACCCAGGGGTTTAAATGAGATTAGAAGACAAACTATTTGTGGTCTGCAGTCTGTGTGAATGTGGTTGTCTAAGTTCAGATTATATCTTTTATTTTATTTTTTTTTTGAGAGATGCACACAAGCCTCAAGGAAATTAATAATGGGGCACACTTAAAGACAGCCACAGAGCCAGGAAAATATTCTCGTTTATTCTATTTTCACTTTAAGGTTTACAAGACAATTTCTTCAAAAGGAATCTATGAGATCAAGTATAATAATTCCCATAGCTCACTGGTGTCCAAATTGTGTCAAGAGTTCTAAAGAAAAATACCAGTCATTGAGTGGCTTTCCTGTAGCCGGTTTTCAGGAAGCAAGAACAAGGAGAAAGGAATGGCCTTCATCATAACTTATTCACAATTTACCTCTTTAGAGGCTTATTTGCTGCCCACCTCTTGCTTTAATATGGCATACTATAAGACCTTTCATTTGCTAATGTTCTTATCTGATTTTAAATATCCCCAGTTTCTTCTTACTATGAAGTCTCTTTACATTCAGGCAGGGATAACATTATTAATGTAGCAAGCTGCATCCCTTATCTCCAAATGTCTTGCAAAGGTGAGTTGGAAGCCACACAGCACTGAGTATCTTTCATTTACTCAAACATCAAATTTAGGAGTTGAAAGAAAATTTAGATGACATTTAGAACAAGCCCACATTTAATGGGCAAAAAAGTTCAATGCAATTTAAAAAGTATTTCTTTTTTTTAAAATTGTATTTTATTCTTCCAAAATACATGGAAAGATTGTTTTCAATATTCACCTTAGCAAAACCTTGTGTTCCAAATTTTGCTCCCTCTTCTCCTCCTTTCCCCTTCCCTAAGATAACAAGCAATCTGATTTAAGTTAAACATGTGCAATTCTTCTAAACATATTTCCATATTCATCATGCTGAACAAAAGAAAAAAAATCAGATCAAAAAGTAAAAAATGGCAAAAAAAAAAAAAAAAAAAAAGAAAAAAGAAAAAAGAAAGAAAAACAAGCAAATTAACAGCAACAACAAATGGTTGAAAATACATTGCTTTGATCCACATTCAATCTCAGGAGTTCTCTCTCTGGATGGGGACAGCACTTTCCATCACAAATCTATTGAGATTGCCTTGAATCACCTCCTTGTTGAAAAGAGCTAATTAAAAGGCACTTCATAAGGGATTTCTATTTGTAAGAAAACTGAAGGTCAAAGAGATTAGCACTTAACTAAGGTCAAACAGATAATAAGTGGGGGAGTTTAGTTCAGTTGTTATTGTTCCAATCATGTCCAACTTTTTATGATCCCTTTTGGGGTTTTCTTGGCAGAGACATTGCAGTGGTTTGCCATTTCCTTCTGTAGCTCATTTTACAGATGAGGAAACCAAGGCAAGCAAGGTTAAGTGACTTGCTTAAGGCTATACAGATACCAAGTATCTGCAACCAGATTTGAACTCAGGAAGTTGAGTTTTCCAAAGTCTAGGACTGGAGCTTTCTCTACTGCACCACCTACCTGCCCTAGAGCAGAATCTAGGCTGGAGCCCAAAGTTTGAATTATCTGGTACAATTGAGAACTGAAGTACTATTATATTAATGTTCATTCAAGTATGATTGAGAGAGAGAGTACTAGATTTAGAGTAAAAACTCAAATAAAACATTGAAAGACTCTTGAATCCTTGCTTTGCTATTTTTCCACTTCTGTGGCCTTTACTTTATTAAAGTAATTCCCCTATCTGGACCTCAATGTCTTTATCTCTAAAATATTTTTGTTGGCCTAGATTATCTTTAGCTATACATTTTATATTTTGTTCATGATGGTTATCCCAAAGCATCTAGAAAAGCTGTTTTATGACGTCAACTAATATTAACCGTACTGGAAATTTTAATTTTGTTTATATGGCTTATATCTATTGATATTTATTTTTTGGGGAATGAAAACTAGTAAAATTTTTAAAGTAATAATATTTTAAAGTAATAATAAACATATTAAATGCTAATGTAAATAACATTTTTAAACATAGCCATTTTCCAGAAAAAAATTATTGTTTTATATATATTTATGTTTCTTTTATCATTTGGCTTAGAACACAACTGGACTATTATATATGCTTCTGTATTTATTCTGTTACAATATGTTATTCTGGTTGAATCTTATGAAGAAAATCTGGCCTCATATGATTTTGTAGTTCGAAAAGGAGGATTATTTTAATGGATAGATAGTATCTTATAATTCTCTAAATAATAAATATGAAAAAAACGGTATAGTGAGGGGTTGGGCTAGATAATCTTTCAGATCCTTTCCAACTATAATATGCTTTATATCTATAATACTAATACCTCACATTTTAAAATAATATTTTACTTTTCCCCAATTACATTGTAAAAACAATTTTTAGCATTCCTTTTGTTTTGAGTTTCAAATTCTATTCTTCCTTCCTTCCTTTCTCCCCTTCCTGAAACAGAAAGCAATTTGATATAGATTATACATGTAAAACCATGGAAAACATTTCTATATTAGTCATTTTATCAATCCTTTACATTTTTGGTGTTTTATAATTAACAAAGTGTTATGTATATTTATTTATTTGAATAAGATACGTGCCTTAATTGACTTATTTTCCCAAAGAATAATGATTCTGAATTAAGAAATGAATTCTAACCAATTAATTTAAATGTACCCTCAAAGTTATAGCTTGCCTGTGGAAATTGGGGATTTGCCTCAGAATATCAAATTTAGAGGGCACTTATAGAACTTGTAACAACTGGTAGAATTTGGCATTCAGGAAGCAAGCATAATTAGTTAAAACAGAGAGCTATCACATGGAGTGATGTATTGAATACTCCCATGTTACCCTGCCTGCCTGTGTGATAATGGCCTTGAACTAGCGAACTGGAGCAATTTGCTTTATTCCTATCCCAGCTAAAGATTGTTTTCTAAACCTTGGAATGGTTGGTGGTGTTTATTCTAGGCAAAAGATTCTGACATTTTTGACTATTTTGTTGTAGCAGGTAAAGATGTGAATCAGGGGAAATATTCCCAATTGTTTTGAGGAGCCTTTCACTGGGCTGTAGCCAATTAGACAAGGACTTGTAGGGGCTGTCAAAAACATAAGAAAAAGTAGCTTTTAAGTATAAGGGACAATCATGTCTCCCCCACCAAAATTTTTTAGGATCACATCTATGTCTGGATAGGCAAATATCTCTGGACTCTTATCTTGCAGAAGACCATTAAGAGAGCATCCTAAAAGTGACTTCTTGGCTGTATATACACAATATGGGATCAGAGATTGAAAGAAAAAGAGAAAGCAATTGTAGTTTGGGCTGCAGCCCAATCCTATTTACCCCTTGCTGCTTATTGGCATTAGATGTGTCCCATAGGGATTAATGATATTAGCTAATAAGAGCTAACATTTATATCATGCCAATCACTGTGCTAAGTGCTTTCCAATTATTATCTCATTTGATTCTCATAACAATCTTGGGAAGTAGGTGCTGTTATTATCACCCCTATTTTACAGATGGAGAAACTAAGGAAGGGGTGACTTGTGCAGGATCACAGAGTAATTGTCTGAGGTGAAATCTGAACTCTAACCAGCCCTGATTAATGTTTGGAATATATGAGTAGGACCCATTTTCAGATTGTACACATGTACAAAGGTACAGCAGGCTGACTGATGAGCAGCATAGTTTTAAAAAAATTTTAAATTAATTTTATAATTATAATTTTTGACAGTACATATGCATGAGTAATTTTTTTTTACAACATTATCCCTTGTATTCATTTTTCCAAATTTTCCCCTCCCTCCCTCTACTCCTTCCCCTAGATGACAGGCAATCCCATACATATTACATGTGTTACAGTATAACTTAGATACAATATATGTGTGTAAATCCAATTTTCTTGTTGCACGGTAAGAATTGGATTCCAAAGGTATAAGTAACCTGGGTAGAAAGACAGTAGTGCAAACAATTTATTTTCAATTCCCAGTGTTTCTTCTCAGGGTGTAGCTGTTTCTGTCCATCATTGATCAACTGGAACTGAATTGGATCTTCTTTATATTGAAGCTACCCACTTTAATCAGAATACATCTTCATACAGCATTGTTGTTGAAGTGTATAGTGATCTTCTGGTTCTGCTCATTTTACTCAGCATCAGTTGATGTAAGTCTCTCCAAGCCTCTCTGTATTCCTCCTGTTGGTCATTTCTTACAGAGCAATAATATTCCATAACCTTCATATACCATAACTTACCCAACCATTCTCCAATTGATGGGCAAACATTCATTTTCCAGTTTCTAGCCACCACAAAAAGGTCTACCACAAACATTTTGGCACATACAGGTCTCTTTCCGCTCTTTAATATTTCTTTGGGATATAAGCCCAGTAGCAGCACTGCTGGATCAAAGGGTATGCACAGTTTGATAAATTTTTGGGCATGGTTCCAAATTGCTCTCCAGAATGGCCGGATTCTTTCACAACTCCACCAACAAGACCAGCATAGCTCTTAAGATCCTAGAATCTCAGCATCATAATCAGTGTCAAGAGATGTTGGTTGTCCTGTTTGTCCCTGTAGCTAAGACCAAAGATATACTAAAATCTTTCTCAATCAATGCTCAGGTCTGGGATGGCAAAACAGAACAAGGCAAGCTGCCTGCCAAACATATCCACTTTCAGAGGCTGGGAAGTTTTGGTTGACATAAGGAGCTTTTGGGATGATTCTTCCCCCATTTAGTAAATAGTAAATAGAGTAAATGGACACAAAGAAGACACACCATCTCTCACTCCAGACATTGTTCTTCCTTTTCTCCAATTACTGACAACCCTCTCCATCCTTTGATTCTTTTGAGGCTCATTAAAATCTTAGTTTCTACAGAAAGCTTTTCCCAATTTATCTTTGTTCTAGTGCCTCCCCCTCCCCTTTTTTGAATATTTTCTACTTGTCTCATTTTTAGTTCCCTTTGTACATGTTTGTTTGCATATTGTGCTCCTCATTAGATTGTAAGTTCCTTGAGAGCAGGGACTGTGAGTTGCCTCTTTTTGTTCCCAGCAAGCTTAGCAAGTACACTTAGTAAATGTTTACTGATTAAATGACTGACTTAGCCAGCTTTGAATATCCTTGAAGGAAGCACTATATTTTGTGTTCTTTTTGTATCTTCAGGGATTAGCACAGTGTCTGGAATATAGCAGGCACTTATTAAATGTTTATGTATTGATTGAAAGGAAGTTCTATTTTAAAGATCATGAGATTTAATTTTGTTATATATAAAACCAAGCAGGAAATAACATTAGAATAGTGAAGAAAGGTTCTCATTGTTGTTCAGTTATGTTTGACTCTTCATGACCCATTTGGGGTTTTCTTGACATTTCTTTTTTCAGCTCATTTTGCAGATGAGAGAACAGAGACAAACTGAGTCATATCAGCAGTAGCTGGTAAAGGTAGGATTTGAAACCAGATCTTTTGATTTTCAAACCAGCTCTCTTTCTACTGGTCCACACTGCACTATATCATCTTACATTAGAATAGGTGATTTCCATTCACCTAATAATTAACTCTTTGTGAAATAATAAAGTTCTAATATAGTACCAACTACTCATGTCCCTGAGTTCTGTTAGTGAGTTTGAAGGTTTTTCCAATTCCTCTGCTTCCTGGTGCTTTCTTTCTGTTAATTATTTCTCATTTATCCTTTCCACAGCTTATATATATATATATTATTTGTTGGCATGTTGTCTCCCCCTTTAGCTAGTGAGCTCCTTGAGGGCAGGGGCTGTGATTTGCCTCTTTTTGTTCCCAGCAAACTTAGCAAATGCACTCAGTAAATGTTTATTTATTGATTGAATGACTGACTTAGCCAGCTCTGGATATCAGTTTTCTCAGCTAGAAAGGGAGGGGATTTCAGTTCTGGAGTTATTGGGATGTTTCTAAGGTTATCAGCTCTGATAACAATCCATAAAAACTTTTGGAATGCAAAGAGTTAAGATTGCAATTAACAGGAACTTTGAAAGCTGTTTTCAGGGTGAATGTTTTATATTTAATAATGTATATTTTGTATTTGAATACAGTTTGATTACTTCCTAGTCTCTGCTGTTGACTTTCCCTTAGGAGTACTTTCCTCAGGATCCAAGGCTGTCTTGTTTGCAAATTATGTAACAACATCCTCTAAACATCTTTGAACCCAGTTTAGGTCCATTCTAATCTGTCATCGGTTTCACACATTTTTGGCACCACTATTGGGCAAACTGGACCAGCAAATGTGGATGAACATTGACCTGGGACCAGGGGTTCAACAAGAAAGCCAAGCTTTCCCTCCAACTTCAAACCAGGACAAAATTTCCAGAAAAGAGTTCCCACCACTATGAACTATGAAAGCCAAATTGAAACCAGAGAATAGAGAGTATGGGGATAATTTTATTTAGCTAAAATGTCCCATATTCTTACATTTGTGATAGGTGGCATTTATAAAACATATAAAGACATGATTAGGAATCTCACAAAGAGGAAAATATTGTGTACTGATTTTCACCCATTTTTCTTTCTGCATCTTAAAGTCTATCTTCACATTGTCTATAAGGTGATTAGATAACGAAAAAGAAAGTCTTTAGAGTCACTGGCTATTTCTTGTAGTAAGTGAGAACAGGGGACTTGGTTCTGTTCAAGGGAAGAGAAATACACAACACTTATCTTCTTCTTCCTTCTTTCTTTCCCTTCTCTCCTTTCCCTTCCACTCTTTCTCTTGGTCTTCTTCCTCCTTCTCCTCTTCCTCCTCCTTTTCTTCCTCTCTCTCCCTTCCCCTTCTCTCCCCTTTGTATCTCATTCTGTAAAATCTGGTGTGTTACATAATACACT